>NW_024070211.1:32643647-32930115 GCF_014754425.2 Oryx dammah | reverse complement strand
AACACAGTTGGAGAGTTTCCGGGCTGATGAACGTGTGAAGGTGCTGGAGAAGCTGTACACCCAGAAGGGACATGGAAGCCCTTTGCCCCTTCAACACACCTAGCCCTATGCACCTCCTTCTGTCTGGCTGTTCCTGTGGTATATCCTATTATAATAAACCAAGAATCTGGTAAGTAAAATGTATGCCTGGATTCTGTGAGACACTCTAGCAAATTATTTACATTCAAGGTGTTGACAGGAGCCTACAATTTATAGCCAGTGGGTCAAAAGCAGAAACTGGACCTGAGAGTGGTACCTAGGAGGAAGTGGGGGCGGTCTTATGGACCCCTAACCTGTAAGATTTGACACTATCTCCAGGTAAACAGTGTCAGAATTGGGTAAACTGACACCCAGCTGATGTCACATAATGCCTCGATGTGTGGAAACCCGCACATCTGGTGTCAGAAGTGAAACACTACTGTATGTAATAGTAGGGTGAGTGGTGGTGGTGGTTTAGTCTCTAAGTCGTGTCTGACTCTTGTGACCCGTAGCCCACGAGGCTCCTCTGTCCTTGGGATTTTCCAGGCAAGAACACTGGAGTGGATTGCCACTTCCTTCTCCAGGGGATCTTCTCAACCCAGGAATTGAACCTGGGTTTCCTGCATTGCAGGTGGATTCTTTACTGACTGAGCTATGAGGGAAGCCCAGTAGGGTGAGCAGAGGACACATAAGGGGAAGAAAGCTTTTCTTTACACAACTTACAGTATAATCTTTATGTGTATTTTATTTTTTCAGACCTACCAATCTTGCCTATTAACAGAGGCTCCAGAAATAGAGAATAAACTGTACGGAATTTTACTTTCTGATTCTGGCAGTGCTCCCTCTTCAAGTTCTCTTGTTTCGTTTTTGCCATTAAGCCCATTCAGTTCAGTTCAGTTCAGTTCAGTTCAGTTCAGTCTCTCAGTCGTGTCCGACTCTGTGACCCCATGAATCGCAGCACGCCAGGCCTCCCTGTCCATCACCAACTCCCGGAGTTCACTCAGACTCACATCCATCAAGTCAGTGATGCCATCCAGCCATCTCATCCTCTGTCATCCCCTTCTCCTCCAGCCCACAATCCCTTCCAGCATCAGGGTCTTTTCCAATGAGTCAACCTTTATTCAAAAATATTCCCTTAACATTCTCTTTTCTCACTCCATATGGACAGGTAAAATCAACCCAGTCAGCCCAGCACAGTGGTGAGCACATAAACAATGCTCAGAAAACAATGATGAATTGATGAATAAATTATTTGGAATGTTCTCTTAAATTCCCTGGTGGCTCAGACGGTAAGGAGTCTGCCTGTAATGCAGGAGACCCAGGTTTAATCCGAGTCAGGACGATCCCCAGAGAAGGAAATGGCAACCCAGTCTAGTATTCTTGCCTGGAAAATCCCATGGACGGAGGAAACTGGCCAACTACAGTCCATGGGTCGCAAAGAAGTCGGACATGACTGAGCGACTTCATTTTCACTTTCATGTTCTCTTAAATCTTGACTGGTATTTATTCAAGGGAGGTTAGAATTCAATTTAAGGGCCAGAAGAAAGTTGAGGAACTGTCCAATTCTCTCATTTTAAATATAAGGAATTAAAAGTTAAAAAGAAAGAAGAGGAAGTCTCCCAGCTCCCAATCCAATGCTCTTCTCTTCACACACAATGCATTATCAAGAGGACACTTCAGTTATGAAGAACACCAGAAAAGCAGAGAAACTGGGAAAAACCGCAAGCACCAGGACCACCTGACGGGACTGGCAATGACCAGCAGGCAACTTCACACCTCCTAGTGCTCACTCCCTGAACAGACACGGACCAAGCCTCCCATAACTGACTAGGACAGCAGAATAGGTTTTATGTGTCCTGTTTTAAGAAAGAATAAGGAAGTCATTTGACTAATGTTTTTCTCTTCATTCAAGCTGGAGCATGCATGAGTGCCCAGTCCTGTCTGGCTCTTTCCAACACAATGGACTGTAGCACGCCAGGCTCCCCTGTCCACAGGATTCTCCAGGGAAGAATACTGGAGTAGGTTGCCATTTCCTCCTCCAGGGCACCTTCCAAGCCAGGGATGGAATCCGTGTCCCCTGCACTGCCAGGCAGACTCTTTTCCAAGAGTTCTATATAAAATCTTTCTTACATTATGGAATCTAGAGAAAAACGTTAATGAAGTTCTAACAATAAGTTGCTTTAAGAAGAAAACCTACCTATGCATCTTACTCCTAAGGACTGGTAACAGCCACTGAGTAGGAAGTAAGCGTGTATGGATGTTACCACATGTGTTATTCCTATGAAGCTTTCATACTTAAAGAGATACACAGTAATTTTAATTTCATTTTTCTATTGTTTCTGGGAATACATTTCAACATTTCTCATGTCTTAAAATATTAGCAAGAGAAAATGAAGTTATGAAATATTATTTTTGAATTCCTTTTAGATACTCTTTATTCACAAAGAACAGTTTAAAATTATTTTAATACATGAGAGGATTAATAAACTCTCAGATCTTCCCTAAAGTTCAAAACCCCTCTGGTGTATTCTTTCACCTCATGTTTCTTAAGTACAAAATTCCTATCTTTATAAATAGATCTGCCAAGTAAAAAACAGCACTTTAGACAGATTAAGAAAAATGAAACACTGGATTTTGAAAATCAACTTGTATTCATCTCTGGAGACATTTCAGAGATATGATCCCTGTCAAGCAAAAAAATTCAGTGAAACCCCCACCCACTCCAAAGAAGCTATTCCTTCCTCCTGGGAATGGAAAAGGAAGCCACTGCACTGAAAAGTCAGTTAACAATAAGCCAGCTGGAAGGAGAAGAGGGTATTGGAGTGAGAGCAGACCCTCTAACACCCTTTTTCCATCCGAACTGAACTGATGCTCAGAAAAGTGCAATTAAGACAGGATCTTGGAAATAAAGGCAATCCAAATGAAGATCCATTCACACAGACTTTACATCTAAATGCAACATCTAAATGTCACTTTTCTCTGCAGTGACAAATAGATTTCAAAACTAAGTCCTTTCTAACATAATCTGGAGATGAGAGAAAAGGTCAAAATGAAATGTTATCAGGACTACTTTTTAAGAAAGACTCAGAATTACAAAGACTTAAAGGTTAATCTTTTGCTAGTCTGTAAAAACTCATACTTGATTTTTTAATTTAATATTAAACACAGCTGATTACATTTTCAATTAAAAACACTGAATTCTGAAGTCCTTAACAGTTATAAAACTTACAAAATGTAGAATTAGGCATTTTAAAGGAAAATTAAGACTTGCAGGTAGTAATAACATAATTAACTAGAAAAAATCTAAACCTAAAAAGACAACAGAACTTCAAACTGAGGAGCACATGTTTTCTTCAGTAACAACATAATCAACAACAGACTTTAAAATGCGGAACACAAATAAAGGAGTAAATGAAGATAGCATATATTCATGCAATTTACATGTACACAATAATCTTACTAATCTCACTAATCATCCAGTAATAAATTTACTCAGGATGATTTTGATTATGCATCTTGTCCTAACTAAGCAAGAATGACTATAGCAAACACGATTTTAAGTTTTGGATTTTACACAGCATAACCAAGTTACACAGCATAATTAAGTTAAGAGTGTAAAAAGAGAAAACACCACTACTGTTGGAACATAAACTATCAACAGCTACAACAGGTTTTATGGGTGAATGCTGTTAAGCATAAATTATCATATTCATTTCATGAAGAAAAATATTGGTTCTTCCTCTACATAGTAAATTTCTTAATGACATTTAAAAGAATTCTATTCTCTGAATTTAAGTATTTCTGAGTACTCCACAAAACACCAAGGAACGGAGATGTACATGCTGCTAAGGAGCTGCTTAGCCAAGAGTTTTGTTAAAATTTAATAATAAACTATAGAAAAGGGAAGCAATTAACAAATGTGATTTAGCTATCATTAATCTACATCAAAGGATTATAACGATGTACACTGTGTGCCTTTCAAATTATTCTCTATTATAGGTTTCACAACAGAAATTGAGAAATCTCTTTGACAAACTAGTCCCTTATTAAAAATCAAAGGAAAGTACTTTGCTACCATCTGTGCAACATTAACGCCTTCACTAAAGAATGATTATTTTCTAAGTTAAGAAGTATTCAGCTCTATTTAAAACAAAACAGCAGTGACACAGCTATTCAAATGCTCATCTTCATCTATTATAAAAAAGTCATAGCATATATGAAACACCATGCAATTCGCTACAGAAAGACCAGCATCTCTCCCAAAACCTTTCCTACCAGAAAGGAAAATTGACACCCATGAAAGCATAATCAAAGTGTTGCTGTTTTTTTGTTTTTTTAAATGTCACCAACACCAACATATGCTTCACAAAACCTGACCAGCACCTGCAATGTCTGATTTAATAAGATGGGGGGCAAGAGAAAATAAAAACTTTAAAGTTTAATGCCACTCTTAGAAAGCAGATTATGTTTTAAAGAATAAGATAAAATTACCCATAAATGGTTGTCAGAAAAATTTATGACAATCTCTTCTCTTTAAAGAACACTGAACCAAGAAAAATCTGTTCAAGTATTTCAAAGCTCATTTTAGAAAGTATTACTATAAATTAGGCTTCTTTGTCTCCAGTATACCATATACCATGTCCATGATTTGACAAGTTCTTCCTAATTACCCATTTTAATTACAGTAATTATATATTTTATAGTAAATGAAAGTAACAAGGTTCATTCGGAAGATAAATTGTGAATTACAGGTTTAAAAAAAATAGAGAAAATGTGGCTATGTCCAACCATTCCACTTAATTAATCATATTCAACAGATTACCATTTAATAGAACCATATGATTTTGGAGCTAGAACTCAGGATTCACTTAATCTAATGCCTTTATCTTATAATGATATTATTTTCCAAGTTCCTCATTACAAAGAGGATGAACCATTATTTGTCACCAACTATTAGCTCCCTTTACATAGTCATCTAGTTTGCCTTATAATATTTTGGCTTTAGAAGTACTTGGTAGATAAAAAATATATGGAATAAACTATAAAGACACAATGGGATATACCAAAAGAAACCACCTCAATTCCCTTCAAGACTAAATCTGTTTTGGGTGGCTAAACCTTGAGAGGAAAAGGTGATAATGATGCAACTTACAAGAAGTAGAAAATACTTTGTATCATGGAAATAACACATCCAGATAGAAATTTATACTTCAATATATTTATATTCTAGATACGTTTCATCTTCTCTAAATATAGCAAAAGAGATGTTACCATTATAAAATGGATTATTGAAACCAAAATGTAAGAATCTGTTTTAATATTGTTTTAATTAAGTTTAGTCTCTAGGATATGAATTAGTCAACACTGCCAATATTTTTCTAACACAATTCAACAAACTGCCCACACTTCTAACAAAAGTATTGTGCTAAATGAAAAACAATAGGCGAGACACTGACAATATGACCATCCTGCATAACCTAGGCCCTCAGTCTCCTCACCTACAGAATAAAAATCCTAAAATTGCAATTATAGGTTAGGTAAACAGTGAAATCTCAATTCATTTTAAAATAAGTAAAATGTTAAAGCCAGCACAGCTCAAGTCTGATAATGACTAATGTAATCATCATTCATTATAATAAGGAAAATAAACACAAAATGGCCTTTGGAAAGTGAATCACTGTAATTCACTCCCCATGCTCCATCTCTGCTCTTAGATGAGAAAGACAGAATTCCAGAAGGCCTCAGGTTCCACATGAAAACTTGATCTCTACTTGGCAATTTTCCTACATCTCTTTTTTAATGATGAAATATCAAGGCATTTAATATTCCAAGGTCCATGAAATGTGAAAACCATACTGATAACTCAAACATCACTAACAGTAAAATTTCTTGAGGAGCCCCCTGTTTCCTCTTGGCATCACATGGCACGCAGACCTCAGTGAGCCAGAAGTGACTACAAGCAACCCACTGGAGGTTGTTCTGCTCCCTCATTAGTACCATCCCAGGTGTCACAGTGCTTCTTTATGGGCTAACCTGTGTCTCTCCCAAAATTCACATTTTGCAAGTCCTAATACCATTACCTTAGAACATGACCTTATTTGGAAACCGGGTCATTGCACATATAATTAGTCAGGATGAGGAAGATGGGGCTCTAATGTAATATGAACCCTGATCAAACAAAAAAGGGAAATTTGACACAAACATGCATATATGGAGACCACCACAAGACCACCTTCTACAAATCAAAGCGAGAAGCCTGGCACTCATCTTTTCCTCGCAGACCTCAAAGTAACCAAACTAACCTACCCCTTGATTTCTAGCCTTCAGAACTATGAGACAATAAATTTCTATTGTTTAACCCATCCCTGCCGGGGTCCTGCCCCGGTGGATCCAGGGTAATTCGAAGGGGAGATGGAGTAGGTGAGGAAAAACTTATTTATTTAGAAATATAAGAGAAATTAAGAAGAAATAGTATAGTAGGAAAATTTAGTGGAGAAAAGAGGCTGAATAACTTGGTTTATGTGGAAAACCAATAAAATTCCAGACAAGGAACTTGCACCATCTATGTTAGGCCACCCGCATGCATCCTCTTGAATAGCAGGGGGTGCCCCGCCTTGGGCTCCCTCTCTCGTGGATCTTAAAAGCTGGGTCAAATAAGTAGACATGGCGAGCCTCCACGCCCCAGATGGGAATTCAGCCAGAAAATAGAGTAAGAAAAGACATAGGGGAAACCAGTCCAGTGACTGGCCCATCCTCTATTGTCCAGAAACACCTTATATACTTTTGATTTTACATAGAGATCAATGGATAAAACAAAATTATGCAGTATCAACAGCCCTGACTCTTATCGAGACCAGGCTTTCTCTCTGCATACCTAGATGTATACATAAGTCTTAGGTGATTTACATCATCTTCTGGCCAGAGGGCCAATTAACATTTTATGGCCCTTTTCTGATAAGGGTAATAGTGCTGTTCTTCCCAAAGTCTGGTGCCACTAAATAAAGTTACATTCTTACATAGCAAGGATACAACAATTTATAACAAGGAAAAAGGAGTACAGTGATTTATAACAAAGAGAAAATTAATTAACTCAAAAGTCTAGTATTGCTAACATCAAAACTACTATATTCCTATTTCTGCATCCCATTTACATTGATTAATATCCTCCCAGGTGCCTAAAAGATAAAGGATATGGAGGCCTGGCGGCAAACATTAACTCAACAAACTCTTCACCAAACGAATTCTTAACTCTAAAAGCCTCTGTATCTTTAAGATGTTTTAAGCTTCGTGCCTCTCACGGTTGGGGGCTGTAAACAAATTGTAAAGTCCAGTCCGGTCAGATAAGTTAGAAAGCCATCAAAGGGGTTTAAGCCAAGACATTCTTTTTATATGCAGGAGACTGTTAACTGGAGCTCTGAATTAACTCTTTCCAGAGAAAAGGTGGTAATGTCAGAAGAGTATAGTATAGCAGACAGTAAACAGAGAGAATTTGGTTTCCGGGCAAATGCTCAGACAGAAGACCCCTTGAGACCTGACTCGCCTTGCCCATCAGGCCTCTCCACATGACCTTGTCATGGGTGGGATCTCCCGTGCTGGCTCCCGGCACATCCAGTCTGTGGGACTTTTTAACAGCAGTCCTAGCAAGCTAATATCTGACTATACAGTAGCTGAAGAAGAATCAAATCAGAACATCATGACAGCCACAAACAAAATAGCACCCATATTTCAACGCCTGGCCGACATTCCTAAAAGGCCACACATCTTTAAGAACCTGATGCAAGCACTTTCACAGAGACATGACATTTTTCATATCATACACTTAAGAGAATCACTAATCCCCACCCTCAACACTGCTAGAGATGCGTGGACTCTCGATTAAGAACTCCTGCCTAATCAACGGTATGGGGACAGGGAGGGAACAGATCATATACCCATCTTTTCTAAATATAAAGTAAAACACTCCCAGCACTGCCTCTGATAAAGAAGGAAAAGAACACAGATGAACTAATAAAACTTTTCCTCACTGTGCCTTTAAATAGGGTTACATTATTTTTTAAAGGTAAGTACTTTTAAAAATATGTGCATATAAAATCATATCTGAAAATAAGCAAAACTTTATCGCCATAGCACATTTTATCATGAAAGAATAGAATCTAATACAATAATCAGCAAACTAGATAAAGAAAACTTTTCTTTGGTAAACTATGGTTCAAAGTCTTCTCAAAAATATGGACCTGGTCAGTAAGACTCAAAGTAGTTGTCTTATTTCTTTATTTTGCCCAAACAACTTCACCTTTAGTAGTTGACAATAACATATCATGTTGGAAAATAAGATCATAAATTTTAAAAAATAGAAATTCTACCATTTTATATGAGCTTAATCAATCATTCATGGCATCCTACCAGTCAAAAAAAGGTTCTCCCATAAACACAAGCTAACATGGTATTACTTGGTCAATAAAAAACCAATTCCAATATCTGATTATGAAGATTTAAAATGCTTTACTTTCTTTCCACAGCTGATTAGCTCTCAGCAGAAAGCAAAATGGGAAGATACATAGTTAATACACAGAACCTAAGAACAATTTTGAAAAACATTAACCTCTGTTTAAACAGAAAAGAAAAGGAATATTAGGTTTTGCTCTTTCAAAATATGCACATCTAATAAATCTGTAGGAAAGTGATACACAGAAGGTTGCATTCTGTCTTGTGAAATGATATTTAAGTGAGTTTTAAGGACAAAATCATTATTACTAGGGACAAAAATCACTACTCCATATATATTAATACAGAAATTATTTAACAGTAAAAAGCAGGTAGAAAGAGAAGCGGATAACAGAGGGTGAGATGGTTGGATGGCATCACTGACTCCATGGACATGAGTCTGAGTAAACTCCAGGAGTTGGCGATGGACAGGGAGGCCTGGTGTGCTACAGTCCATGGGGTAGCAAAGACTCAGATACAACTAAGTGACTGAACTGAACTGAAAAAGCAGGTAGCGTAGGTGAGGAAAAATCTCTGAACTGACAAACAAAAGAAACAAGCTTTATTTCTCCTGTTCCTGGTACTAACTGTATGGGAGACTTCAGGCAAGATCGTTTAACTTCTCTGGACCCTGGCTTCTCATCTATAAAATAAGGTAGTCAGACTTAATTATCTCTAAGGTACCTCTCACCTCTTTATTCATAACACTATAAACCTTCAAATCTGAAATAAGTCGTTCATATTTTATACATTTATAAAATCAATATGAACCTCAGTTATTTAAGAGAGACAGTGATACTTCCTTCTTACCTGAAAGATCAGTGTCATGCAGCAAATTCCGAAGCTTACTACAGAGCTGGATCATGCTGTCCAGCTGTCTGTTTATCTTCACATCTTGTATCCAGGCTGGGGTATAACACACTGGACATTCGCTTCCAATGCAGTCACTTACACAATAACTTAAAAAAGATCAAAAAATATATAGATATCAACACACATTCAGCAGGATCTAAATTCAAAAAAATAAACAGTATGAACCGAAGTTAATGAAGCAGAGGCTGTTCTAATAAACATTGGTCAATCATAAAATATTAGGTAAAATAGTGTTTTTGAAAGAGTATATAACACTAATACACACATCATGCAATCCACATCTAAAGTTGCTTATGTAACTGTTATGAGAGACTATACCTGGCCAGACAAAAGTCTGCATAACTTTTCCCTGTAGATAAATCTATAGCTTCTAAAGAAAGTACTGCTGCTGCTGCTGCTAAATCGCTTCAGTCGTGTCCGACTCTGTGCAACCCCATAGATGGCAGCCCACCAGGCTCCCCCGTCCCTGGGATTCTCCAGGCAAGAATACTGGAGTGGGTTGCCATTTCCTTCTTCAGTGCATAAAAGTGAAAAGAGAAAGTGAAGTCGCTCAGTCGTGTCCGACTCCTAGCAACCCCATGGACTGCAACCTACCATTTGCCAGGCAAGAGTACTGGAGTGGGTTGCCATTGCCTTCTCCAAAAGAGAGTACAGAGGGAGATTTAAAAAAAAAATTAGTCCCATTTAATGCATGCAAGCCATGCATATGAACCTTGCCTATTCTAAACCTAACACTGTGCTTCATAGAAATTCCCAAAATTCCTGCAAAGACAAAGGTAAAGTTATTTTTTCTTTTATTTGTGTACAAGTGTCTAAAGGCTTTTAAAGTAGTTTTTGAGAAAAGATTTTGCTTTTTTCAGGTACTTTTAATCTGTAGATTCAGTTAAATGACCTCAGATTATCTGTCCAAGAGTTATAATCTCATAATTAGAAAGGCTTTTATTAAATTTCTTGGTGGCTCAGACGGTAAAGAACCCCCCCGTAATGAGGGAAACCTCGGTTTGATCCCTGGGTTGGGAAGATGCCCTGGAGGAGGGCATGGCAACCCACTCCAGTATTCTTGCCTGAAGAATCCCCATGGATGGAAGAGCCTGGCAGGCTACAGTCCATGGGGTCACAAAGACTGAGCAACTAAGCACAACACAACCCAACCCAACCCAACAACACCACTTATGACTCCGATGAAGATGTGCACAAGCTTTTGTTCACAATCCCCCCTGAAACCTATCTGTGAATCCCGAAACAAGAACCCTCTACACTGCATGGTGGGAGTTCCCTGGTGGCCGATCGGTTAGGATTCCAGGCATTCACTGCCAGAGCACAGGTTCAGTCCTTGGTTGGGGAACTGAGATTCTGCAAGCTGTACAGCACAGCTGAAAAAATAAATAAAAAAACCTTCCACACCTTCTTTAGCTTCACCAGATGGGCTGCAGCAGGAAGGGGTAAAATAATACCCGTAACAGCCACATCTCCTCCAAACACCACACCCCTTTTTTCCTGTGACCCGCTTGTCTGCAGGCAGAGGACTCCTCCCACAGGAGCCCCCTTCAGAATATTTAACCTGTCTTCTACAGCAAAGGAGAAGGAAATGGCAACCCCCTCCAGTACTCTTGCCTGGAAAATCCCATGAGGAGCCTGGTAGGCTACACTCCATGGGGTTGCTAAGAGTCGGACACAACTGAGTGACTTCACTTTCACTTTTCACTTTCATGCATTGGAGAAGGAACTGGCAACCCACTCCAGTGTTCTTGCCTGGAGAATCTCAGGGACGGAGGAGCCTGATAGGCTGCTGTCTACAGGGTCACAAAGAGTTGGACTCTACTGAAGCGACTTAGCAGCAGCTACTCAACAAAACAAAGAAATTTGCAAAAACGTAAAAACAGTGCCACCCTGCCATTTTTCCTTTGGTTTGCCAAAGTTATTTTCCCTTAAAAAGTGTTAATATTACTATGTAATGTGTTTATTATCATTATTTTTAAGTGAATTAGTATTGTTTAAATGTCTCAGTTTTACATGGGAAAAACACACACCCATAAACAAAAGCTCTTAGCAGGGCTCAATTTTCAAGAATGCAAAGTGGTTTGAGCCCAAAATGTCTGGGTCCTCCTGCCATGTATCTTGAAGACTTACATCTGAGAGTTCATGAACTACTTTTATCAGGGACTGGCACAAAAGTATGATATTCTGAAGCTGCCAGAATGTGACAGTAAGATAAAGACCTGTGTTCCTGCTAACCTTCCCTTCACTCCAAGGCTTCAGCTGCACTGTGACATATTAAAGCCATCTTTTAAAACCACATGGCGGTCAGAGAAGGAGAGGGCAGGATGACTTGAGAATAGCATTGAAACATGTAAATGACCATATGTAAAATAGTTGACCAATGCAAGTTCAATGCATGAAGCAGGGCACTCAAAGCCAGTTCTTTGGGACAACCCAGAGGGATGGGGTGGGGAGGGAGAAAGAAGCAGGGTTCAGGATAGGGGGACAGATGTACACCCACAGCTGATTCATGTCGATGTATGGCAAAAACCACCACAATATTGTAAAGTAATTAGCCTCCAATTAAAATAAATTAATTAATTTTTTAAAAAACCTCCATGGCAGGAATTCCCTGGTGGCCTAGTGGTTAGGATTCCAGGCATTCACTGCCATGGCCCAGGTTCAACTCCTGGTTGGGAAACTTGAGATTCCACAAGGATGCACAGCACAGTGCCCCAAAATGAAAACAAAACTTCATGGCATTTACAGCACTGGTAAACAGCTTTAATATCTCCAAATCACCAGGAAACACAAACAGCTACCCTAATTCTTGGCACCATATAATGAAAATGAATCAAAACTACACTGAATCAGTTCTTTCTTCTGTTTACATACAGATGACCATTTTCTCTTTTAAGATGGTTCTCATGCCTCTCTTAATCTTTCATTGGTTGTTTTAAATCACAGATCCCTTCAGAATCCAATTAAAGGTATGGTCACACACACACACACATGCCTTACATATAGACCCCTTCAGAATCCAATTAAAGGTATGGAACACACACATATACACATGCTTTACATACAATTTCAAGTTTGTTATACTCTAAATGTGTAACTGATCTATTATATACAGTGAGTACAACCTCGAAATGAAATAAATCTGCTTATTCCAGAGTGGAGGCAGGGAGCAGACAAATTTTAGATAGGCATTATGAGAGGCCTTTTGGAGGAGGTAATATTTGAGCTGAAATGCAACTGATGAAAAGCTAGGCTCACAAAAATCTGGCAGACAGAATTTTAGACAGGCATTATGGGAGACATTTGAAGGAGGTAATATTTGAGCTGAAATACAACTGATGAAAAGCTAGCCTCACAAAAATCTGGCAGAAGTACAGTTCAGATGGAAAAATCAGTGAGTGCAAAAGTCCTGGGGCAGGAGTGAGTTTGACATGTTTAATGGACCAAAAGGAGATGGTGGCTGAACAGTGTAGTCCGAGAGGCAGTCAGAGACTCTGCCCTGTGCAGAGTCTTGTGGACCCCAGCGCAGCGTATTCTGATTGGAAAAGGAAACCACTGAAGGATTTTAAGAGTGGTAGTGATATGAATGTGATTCAGATTTTCAAAAGATCACTCACAAGAATGTAGAAAATGGAGAAGGGGACCTGTTCTGAACCTTTTACAATAGGCCAGGGAGAGATCATTTGATGGTGGCTTGGACAAAAGCATAAACAGGAAATAGAAAAGTGGGAAAATGAAAGACTTAGGGTACATTTTCAGGTGAAACTGAGAACTTTATGATATGGGATAAGCAAGAAAAATAGCAGCCAGGCGTGCCTACTGGTTTCTGCTTTGAGCAACTTTGGTACCATTTATTCCAATGGCACGGTTTACTGATATGATTACTGAGGCAGAACAGGGTAAAGGCAAGGACGAGCAACAGATCTGCTCTCAACATACCAAGCCTGGAATCCCACTTCATCATCCAAATGGAGTTATCAGGTAGGCAAGAAATACTCTTTCCTACCCCATCCTCCTGCCGGATGTGCCCCATGGAGCAGACCTATGTTTCTACATAGAAACAAAATCTGGACCCTGACCATGGCCGCCTCCCACAGTCCCCAGCGCACCCAAGTGACATGGTAAATTACTTTCATATGTGCTTAAACTTCATATTGCAGTTTGCTCATGCCAGATAATCACAGTCATAACTTGGAATAATTAAAAGGTTGATTCAAAGGAGGATATATTAACCCTGTCTCACAGACAAATTGATTTCCTCTTGACTAAGAAATAAGATGAGATGAAAATCTAACATTCTAACCTCTCAGACAGGGCTTTAGTAGATATAATTCCATAGCAACTGTTATGGCTTGAATTGTGTCCCCCCACAAAAAGATGCTTAAGTCTTAAACCCCAGGACCTGTGATCTTATCTGGAAACAAGGTCTTCGTAAATGATCTAGTGTAGATGAGATCATTACGGTGAGCACCCTAATCCAATATAACCAACTGGGATTTTAATCTTATAAAAAGTGGACATTTGGACACAAAGAGGCTACTCTGGCCACCTGATGTGGACAGCCCACTCATTGGAAAAGACTCTAATAACGGAAAAGATTGAAGGTGGAAGGAGAAGAGGGCGACAGAAGATGAGATGGCTGGATGGCATCACCAATGCGAAGGGCACAAACTTGGGCAAACTCTGGGAAAAGGTGAGGGACAGGGAGGCCTAGCCTACTGCAATCCATGAGACTGCAGAGTCGGGTACAACTTGGTGACTCAACAGCAACAAAAGGCACACAAGGGAGACTGCCATGTGAACTTGCAGGCTAAGAGCAGAGTGATGTATCTCTAAAAGGATCACTGCCAGAAACCAAAGATTTTCTACCAGAAGGTAGGAGAGAGGCATGCTACAGAGACTCCCTTACCTCTCTCAGAAGGGGCCAACCTCACTAACACCTCGCTATCAGACTTCTAGGCTCCACAACTGTGAGACAATAAATTTCTGTTGTTCTTAAAGTCACCCGGTTTTTGGCACCCTGTTATGGCAGCCTTCAGAAACTAATACAGTAAATGATAAGAACTTAGGTTTCACAGTTTGCAGAGGCCTAGATTCAACATTAACTGGAAGGGTAAGAGAGGCATATTTGAATTATATAGTAATTAATTTTCTCCCTATACTTAGTAAAGCTATTTTCTAAGCTTTGTACCTGTCAGTAAGTTATCCTCTTTGACCTTTTAGCTTCTGATTTGTAAATTAAGGCAGATAAAAGGATCAAAAGGAGATAATGTATATATAGTAAGTCATTTTGCAGTCCATGAGATTATACAACAGAAAGTAATATCAGTATCAACATGATCACGTGACTATTACCTTAGTAAAAAATACACTTACATTAAATGTGTGTGTCTATCTATCATAAGCCATCATTACTTACCTACAGAAGATGTGCTCACATCCGCCTAAGCACACAGGCTCCCTCAGAATATTAGTGCTGTTTGAAAACAGAAAAATAATCAAGACTTAGGTCACTGTTAAACATTTTTTACCCAACATTTCACAAGTCCAAGACCCAACCCTACTGTACTTGTTTCTCAAAACATAAGATGTTAAGGTCATATTCATTTGAAAGGCTGTAACTCCCTGATTAAATATTGTATCATCACACATCTGCTGAATTCAAATAGCAACTACCAAACTCAGGACAAACTGTAACACTTTTTATAATGCATATGCTGTGAAATCATAGAAAGAAGCAACTTTGCTCAATATCTCTGAACCTCTTTCAAGTAAAACCGACCACTGGCCACTTCTTTCAATTCATGATTCAAAGTGTAGACCATAAATCTCAAAAGGAGACTCACAAATAGAATGACTATACAGTGTACTGTCCAAATGAAAATACTTCTGAGAGTAAAGGGGAGTGATAACTGGATAGAACAGCAGGTGTAAACCAAGACTGTCACAGAAAAATAGGACATCTGGTCCCCTTGACCATAAAAATTTATGTTTTACCACTTAAAAAAAAAAAAATGCTTTCCAGTTGTTGTCAAGTAGCCATCTATTTTTTACAGATGTCTTTTCAGGAATGCAGCAATTCTTTCTATTTACAGGAAATTGTTTTATTCTTTAAAGCAACTGGGAATAGGAATCATCAGGTTGGCAGTCTGCAGAAAATTAAGTATCCCCAGCACTGTCCATCAAAAAACACCTGCTAAGTTTGATAATCCGAAGAAGGTAAAGCTACTTAACTAATAAACACAGATCAAGTCATTAGTCAGAGGGCGTAATGTGGCAAGAAAAAACAGGAGAAGTAAAGCTTTTTAAAAATGAACTTTTTTTGGCTTATTATACTAACCCTAGGACCTTTAGGTATTTACATCATTATTATCCAATTATCTCTGCACACATCTCACATATCAATAAAAATAGTTTTCTATGTTTCTTGAAAGATCAAATGCATCACACTGTACATTTTAATAGATATGAACATTAAAGTGAAATTGAGTTTTCAGCAAGAGTGCTAAAAACAGAGCACACCCACAATGTTATTCTCAAGATATTGAAAATGGTGCTCACTGACATTATAAAACCCATCACTTTTTAAAAACTCAGAATATCTGATTTCTCTATCACACTACATAGAACATAGTGATAAAAATATGACTTGTGCTGGCAACTTCTGGCAATTCAGATGATTTCTGCTACAATGCTCATGCTAGCCCTATAATTTCTGTTCATTATTTGAGCTACCAAACCTAACCTCTGATGTCCGAATAAGTGTGTTAAATTCTACTTCATTACAAGCTCTGCTTCTGAGATCTCAAAAGTGGTGTGACCAAAAGTCCTCTTATCATAATATGCCCCCTCTCTTTTACCTCATCAGCCTGACCAAACCTCCGCATTCAGGTTGCTCTCCATCTGGAGAGACTTCCATTCAGTATTAGCTGCTTGGAGTCCCTACCAGCCCAGGCCACAGAGTTTTACCTGCTTCAGCACCATCTTCACCATCACCCCAATTCTACTAACCTCTCAGACACTCAAGAATGCCAATCTACAATGCTAGGCAGGCCCCCCAGTCAGCTCTTTCTATGCCTGTACTCAGGCTCTGAATAACCACTATAAAAAGACAGAAATATATACAAACTTGTCTCTAAAACTCATCAGGTAGTTTCCTCACCATTGTATCTCTACCAAAATGATATAGTAGATATTCTGTGAGTAAACAAACAAACGAATAGAATAGCCATGCCCAAGCTCTAAATCCCATTAACCTTACTGAAGCCAAACAGTGTGAGCTTTGTCCCACCAGATTTATTCCTACTTCCCCACCCTCCAGATTCAGACTTGTCCTTAGATCCCTTATCTTCTCTGCTTTCTAAAACAGTCTATTCACATGACTATAGCCCCTTTCATCTTCTAGCTGCATCTAAACATGCAAAGTTAATCTCTCCTGCAACATAAAAAAAAAAAAAAAAAACCCTTTAGACTCTACCTTCCACCCTACCTCTTCCTTTTCTTGTATATTTAAGATCTTAAATAAGGAATCTCACCAGCAAATCCTTCCCTGGCTTCCCTGGTGGCTCAGAGGTAAAGCGTCTGCCTCCAATACAGGAGACCTGGGTTTGATCCCTGAGTCTGGAAGATACCCTGGAGAAGGAAATGGTAACCCACTCCAGTATTCTTGCCTGGAGAATCCCATGGACAGAGAAGCCTGGTAGGCTACAGTCCATGGGATTGCAAAGAGTCAGACAGGACTGAGTGACTTAATTTCCACTTTCACTTTCACCAGCAAATCCAGGAGTCCCCAACCCTTTATAGCACCAGGGACTAGTTTTGTGGAGGGCAATTTTTCCATGCACTAGTTGGGGAGTAGGTGGGGTTTGGGGATGATTCAGGAGCATTACAGTTAATGTGCATTTTATTTCTATTATTATTATATCAGCTCCATCTCTGATCATCAGGCATTAGATCTTGGAGGTTGGGGACCCCTTAGCTAATCTGCCTTTTCTTCCTAGCTTTAACTCCCATTACTCTGTTCACACTGCTCACCAAAACATGTTTTGGTCCTCGTTCTCCCCGACATCCCTGTGAAATAACATCAACCTCATGTTCTTTCCTGAAACCTTCCCTGAGTTTTAATTTTCTTAATTTGCTGAGTTCAATACTTCCTTAGCTGCTTCTTTTCCTATTTCTTAATGGAGGTGTTCCCCCAGGATGCAGCCCACAGCCTTCTGGCTCTCTCTGCCAATACTTGACTCGATGACTTGATTCTATTTATAAACTTAAATTTCCTTCCTAAAATGACCCTGTATTTCTTGATCTACAGTTCTTACCCTTCACCCCAGCAACAAGATACTACAGTGCAATTAGCAATGAATCTAGTACTATGAATAACAACTGGTCAACTATGGTAACTATTTTAATTAATGACCTTGAAAATATTTTTTATTGCTGTTAATAAATGAGAAAAGACACTGGAAGAGTCAGTGAAAAGTACGTGCATGTGTGAATTAGGGGAAGGAGCAGGGAGAGGAGTGTTATAGCCAAAGCTGGGAGTAGTTCAAAAGAATTCTAATGGAAGAGCTCAAAGAACAGATTCGCTACACAGAGGGTGACACTGATTTCTGTCAAAAGTGAGACTTTCTCAAATGTCTAGAACTTCGCTGAGAAGATGCTCTGGAATAAAAGAATTCTTATTGCAACCAGACAGTACCTATCAAAAATTTAAATGTGCCAAACTTTAACTCAACTATTCTGCCAGCAATTTATTTTTCAGATAATCTCAGATGCTTGCAAAACTGAAACTTCAAAATAGTCAAGATGTCCATCTAAACAAGACACCAAAAGCTTCCAGAGACTAAGATAAAATGTTAGATATATATACATACATATTTTTTTTAAAAGAATTCAGAATAGTATAAGTCATCTCAAGGGAGACAATGGGCATTAGGTCTTCACAGTAATGACTAAAAATTATTTTGTACTTTGAATACGATATCCAGTCATCTTCCACAGTAGAAAGTTGATCATTGGTAATCAGAAAAGTCATCTTTCAGAGTAGTAAGTTAGGGAATTAACAAATAATGTCCAAAACAGAAAAAAAAAAATCTATAACTAGCAATAGAAACACATTTGGTCATGTGGAAATTAAAAGAATTAAGAGATGAAAGAGGCTGTACCTGGAGTATGGAAGTCAAAGGTGATAGGAATGAGACAACAGAATGTTTCATTACAGTAGTACAGTCTTTGTCCCACTGATTTTGTCAACTGTGTTCAGGCATAATTTCAATTTAAAAATTTTTAATGTAAAGACACACGGACAAGGACATTTACTCTAGGCGAAGTCTTGTGTTTATATAGCACAAGACTGAAAACTAAATTTCTACCAAGGAAATGGTTAAATAAATCATGATACATCTACCTGACCACTGTATTCTCTCATCTGAGGTACAAAGTGCTTATACGAATAGAGAACCACTTAAGGGACACACAAGTAATTGATCGCAGTGGGTTCTTGAAGAAGGTTCAGACTTGTCATTCATTTAACAAATATTGAATGACTATATACTGTGTTATTTTAATTCTTTGGCATATACATGTATTACTTTCAGGTTTTAAAACGCAATTTTAAACAGTTCTTCACAATTTGGTTACTCCAAAGCAAAAACTGCTCTTATCACACCAGTCAGTGTCTGTTAACATTTCTCGAACACCTTAAGTCCAATGCCAAGCCCAGGACTGCTCAGACTGTCCCCAGTCTAGAATATATCAACAGTTCCTCCTCTTCCAACACATTTTCCAAATACTCTCCAGGATGACAGAATAAAAGTGACACTAAACAAAGAAGCATAGAAACACTTGAAATTTTGTTTCCATACCATTCACTTCTGCAGAATCTGTACCCCGCAGCAGACACACACTGGACACAAAGCTGACTGCATTATACTCCTTCCTAAGGGGCTTACTAATCTAGTTAGGTAGCTTTATAAGCCAAGTTAACATGTGTCTTAAGTACGAAATCTAAAGTTCCACACAGGGCATCAAGCGGGGGCTCTGGAAACCAATGTTGAAAACTAAGTATTTTGTATTTTATCTTCCCGATTCCTTTTTTTTTTTTTTAAGTCTCCAAATAGATCATAGTCCTAAGGACAAGAAATCTTGACTTTCATTTTTTCCGAGCTCCCCAACACACCATTACCTACCTAGCATGGTGCTATGTGATTTCAATAAATCCTTAGTGAATGAATCAAGTGGAAGACTACATACAAAAATGCATTTATATTAGCAATTCTATTTTATCCTCACCCCGTATTTTCTCTGGTATACAGGGGGAAAAAAGCCAGAGGAATAAGAAAATACATTTGCATGGTAACAGGATTTCTGCACCTTGAAAATTCAGCTACTTTACTTTTTTCCATCTGCCGTCATACTTTTGTTACTTTACATGTAGTTGATTTAGAAAGACTTGTAATCAGAGGATTAAAACTAAGTGAAGAAATAAGTAGGGAAAACAGACTTTTTTTTTTTAAGATCTTACTGACAGAAAATTTTCTTTGCAGAGAAGAAAAAGAAAGTAAATTCAGTTGAGATCACAATACTGAGGCAGACCTATTTCTGAACTGAACTGGTCCCTAAATTTCCATGAGATATCAACTGCTATTTAGTATTAGGCAAGATAGCAGAAGGAAATGGCAACTCACTCCAGTACTCTTGCCTGGAAAATTTCATGGACAGAGGAGCCTTGTAGGCTACAGTCCATGGGGTCACAAAGAGTCGGACACGACTGAGCAACTTCACTCACTCACTCACTCACTCAAGATAGCTACTGGGCTTCCCTGGTGGCTCAGTGGTAAAGAATCCACCTGCCAAGCAGGAAACTTGGGTTCAATCCCTGGGTCTGGAAGATGCCCTGGAGGAGAAAATGGCAACCTACTCCAGCATTCTTGCCTGGGAAATTCCACGGACAGAGGAGCCTGGAGGGCTACTGTCAATGGGGTCGCAAAAGAACTGGACCTGATTTAGCTGATTTAGACAGCTACTTACAGTGCTTATGCATTTCAGAAAATCCCCATGCTATTTTAAGCGTGGACCAACACACTTACCAAAATGCAGAGGCTCACCAAGTGAACTATATAATCTGGGTTTTTTTCTTAAGGGGAAAAAACAAAATTGTTAGCAAATAAAGGAATATGGACAATGACAGGAAAGCACATTATTTTGCACAGTTATTCTGTATGTCAGATTCAAGTAAATCACAGGGAAAAATAATAATTCATGTCTAATTATTCAGTTCAGTCACTCAGTTGTCCAACTCTTTGTGACCCCATGGACTACAACACACCAGGCCTCCAGGCCCATCACCAACTCCCAGAGCTTACTTAAACTCATGTCCATTGAGTCGGTCATGCCACTCAACCATCTCATCCTCTGTTGTCCCCTTCTCCTCCCGCCTTAAATCTTTCCCAGCATCAAGGTCTTTCCAAATGGGTCAGTTCTTCGCATCAGGTGGCCAAAGTACTAGAGTTTCAGCTTCAGCATCAGTCTTTCCAATAAATATTCAGGACTGATTTCCTTTAGGATGGACATGGACAGAATGGATCCCCTTGCAGTCCAAGGGACTCTCAAGAGTCTTCTCCAACACCACAGTTCAAAAGCATCAATTCTTCGGTGCTCAGCTTTCTTTACAGTCCAACTCTCACATCCATATATGACTACTGGAAAAACCACAGCTTTGACTAGATAGACCTTTGCTGGCAAAGTAATGTCTCTGCTTTTTAATATGCTGTCTAGGTTGGTCTTAACTTTTCTTCCAAGGAGCAAGCATCTTTTAATTTCATGGCTGCAGTCACCATCTGCAGTGATTTTGGAGCCCCCCAAAATAAAGTCTCTCACAGTTTCCATTGTTTCACCATCTATTTCCCATGAAGTGATGAGACCGGATGCCATGATATTTATTTACTGAATGCTGAGTTTCAAGCCAACTTTTTCACTCTTCTGTTTCACTTTCATCAAGAGGCTCTTTAGTTCTTCGCTTTCTGCCGTAAGTGTTGTGTCATCTGCATATCTAATTATTTAGTGTCAATAAACATTGAATAAATCAGTGAGTCAAACATCAAAGGGGTTAATAGAATTCTATACCCTAATGTCTAATAGAATAGAATCTACTATTAGGAGACAGATAAGCCACAGAGATTATTATGTATATCCAACTCAAATAGTTTCGGTTATTTTGTCTTCCAATATATTCCCTTTCTATCAAAGCAAAACAGTATCTAAGTAACTGCTGATGCTCCTGTTCTTAAAGCATCACTTCCCCTACCAGGTGGCTCAGATGGTCAAGCGTCTGTCTGCAATGCGGGAGACCTGGGTTCAATTCCTGAGTCGGGAAGATCTCCTGGAGAAGGAAATGGCTACCCCAGTATTCTTGCCTGGAAAATCCCACAGACAGAGGAGCCTGGTAGGCTACAGTCCATGGGGTTGCAAAGAGTCGGACACGACTGAGCAAATTCACTTCACTTCACTTCACTTCTTTCCCCTACCTGATGGTCAAATACTGAGTTTTAAGGCTTGCTGCTGCTGCTAAGTCGCCTCAGTGGTGTCTGACTCTGTGCGATCCCATAGACGGCAGCCTACCAGGCATCCCCGTCCCCTGGGATTCTCCAGGCAAGAACACTGGAGTGGGTTGCCATTTCCTTCTCCAGTGCATGAAAGTGAAAGCACTCAGTCGTGTCCGACTCTGTGCAACTCCATAGACGGCAGCCCACCAGGCTCCCCCATACATGGGATTTTCCAGGCAAGAGTACTGGAGTAGGTTCTCCGGAGTTTTAAGGTTTAGACACAGGTATTCACCTTTGATAGATGAAGTATTCCTGCCACATCAGTAAACAAGGATCACAGTCATCAGTGATTTCAACCCTGAATGTCTGAGCCTGAAGGGCAACCAGCAAGGAAAACAATACCTCCAATCCAGCAGTTAGTAGCCTGCAGCCACTCCCTACAGGGAGCCCAGATGCTACTGGCCCCAAATAGCCGAGATGCCTCTGAAAGGAATGACTTCTGTGAGCCCAGACCTGCATCTTCCCATACATAGAAAAGCGCTAAATTCCTTAACTTGATATATCTGATTTTAATTCACAAAAATGCTTTTGATATTCGGACTACCCGCCTTTTGTTGCAAACTTCTATGTAAACTGACTCCTCCCAGCCCCCAAGCAATACTCTCACGGTTACCTGACAGGCTGTCTCCTGTCCTTGAAGTCCTAAAAATTCCCACTGAATAAAACATAACTCTCAAATTCTAGGTTGTGACTATTTTTTAAGTCGACATTTTTATACCCTCTTTACCACTTACTTCTGGGAGTATGCTTTCGATTGCCATGTATTTGCTGATAACTTTCAAATTTGCACTGAGCCTGAAACTCTCCTCAGCCTCAGACCTGCATAACAGTAACTTCACTTGCAAGACCATCTCCTCTGCTACAGAAGTCAGTAACTAAAAGGTGCTCAATGTCTCTGGTAAGTTTCCCCAGCAGTCACAAGCCCTATATAACACCAGGTCTGTGTAGCCTGTTACAGGACTGTGCATGTCTTGGTTCTAGCTCTAAATCCATAGGGGAAAGACCTGCACCTTTACATCTGCCCTGAAGTCTTCTTGCTGTTGTTTTGTTCAGTTGCTAACTCCCGTCCAGCTCTTTGCAACCCCATGGGACTGCAGCACGCCAGACTTCCCTGTCCATCACCAACTCCCTCAAACCCATGTCTATCGAGTCTGTTATGCCATCCAACCATCTTATACTCTGTCGTCCTCTTCTCCTCCTGCCCTCAATCCTGCCCAGCATCAGGGTCTTTTCCAATGATTGGGCTCTTTGGATCAGATGGCCAAAGTATTAGAGCTTCAGCTTCAGCAATGGTCCTCCCAATGAATATTCAGGACTGACTTCCTTTAGGATTGACTGGTTTGATTTCCCTGCAGTCCAAGGGACTCTCAAGAGTCTTCTCCAGCACCATAGTTCAAAAGCATCAACTCTTCAGCTTTCAGCCTTCCTTATGGTCCAACTCTCACATCTGTACATGACCACTGGAAAAACCGTATCTTTGACTATATAGACCTTTGTCAGCAAAGTAATGTCTCTGTTTTTTAACGTGCTGTCTAGGTTTGTCACAGCTTTTCTTCCAAAGAGCAAGCATCTTTTAATTTCATAACTGCAGTCACCATCTGTAGTGATTTGGGGTGCCCAAGAAAATAAACTGTGGAAAATTCTGAAAGAGATGGGAATACCTGACCACCTGACCTGCCTCTTGAGAAATCTGTATGCAGGTCAGGAAGCAACAGTTAGATCTGGACATGGAACAACAGACTGGTTCCAAATAGGAAAAGGAGTACGTCAAGGCTGTATATTGTCACCCTGCTTATTTAACTTCTATGCAGAGTACAGCATGAGAAATGCTGGACTGGAAGAAACACAAGCTGGAATCAAGATTGCCGGGAGAAATATCAATAACCTCAGATATGCAGATGACACCACCCTTATGGCAGAAAGTGAAGAGGAACTAAAAAGTCTCTTGATGAAAGTGAAAGAGTAAAGTGAAAAAGTTGGCATAAAGCTCAACATTCAGAAAACGAAGATCATGGGATCCGGTCCCATCACTTTATGGGAAATAGATGGGGAAACAGTGGAAACAGTGTCAGACTTTATTTTTCTGGGCTCCAAAATCACTGCAGACAGTGACTGCAGCCATGAAATTAAAAGATGCTTACTCCTTGGAAGAAAAGTTATGACCAACCTAGATAGTATATTCAAAAGCAGAGACATTACTTTGCCAACTAAGGTCCGTCTAGTCAAGGCTATGGTTTTTCCTGTGGTCGTGTATGGATGTGAAAGTTGGACTGTGAAGAAGGTTGAGCGCCAAAGAATTGATGCTTTTGAACTGTGGTGTTGGAGAAGACTCTTGAGAGTCCCTTGGACTGCAAGGAGATCCAACCAGTCCATTCTGAAGGAGATCAGCCCTGTGATTTCTTTGGAAGGAAGGATGCTAAAACTGAAACTCCAGTACTTTGTCCACCTCATGAGAAGAGTTGATTCATTGGAAAAAACTCTGATGCTGGGAGGGATTGGGGGCAGGAGGAGAAGGGGACGACAGAGGATGAGATGGCTGAATGGCATCACGGACTCGATGGATGTGAGTCTGAGTGAACTCCGGGAGATGGTGATGAACAGGGAGGCCTGGCGTGCTGCCATTCATGGGGTCGAAAAGAGTCGGACACGACTGAGCGACTGAACTGAACTGAAGAAAATAAAGTCTGTCACTGTCTCCATTGTTTCTCCATCTATTTGCCATGAAATGATGGGACCGGATGTGATGATGAAGCCTTAGTCACTGTTCACTATGGGTAATTATCCCCCAGGAACCTATGGAGGATTCCTGGCATTTCAAATGAACTGACCAGGTCCTCTGGTACTTCCACCTGCAATGTAAATCTTAACCAAGATGCTTTAATATCTTAATTTAATAAACACTAAGAAACTATATGTCCAACACTGTGGCAAATGTGGACCTACCCTTCTGAAATGTGTAGTATCAAAGAGAAAGGGGCCAATCAAAGAAACCAAAAGGCCACAGAAGTAAATAAATCCCACAATTTGGAGGACACGATACAATGGTCTGTGCCTTTTTCTATGTGTATATCCAACTTAACTAAAAAGTTTTAAATGATATTTTGCATCCAAAACATGCTAATAATTCCAGAATCTGAGAACAGGAAAGAGTTCGAAAAATCAAGTCATCCATTTTCCTCATTTTACTTAGGAGGACGCCAGAGTCCAGGGAAAGTTACACAAGTGGCTCTCCTTAGGGAGTAACAATGCTTCTAATCTAGGACCTGACCTTGTCCTAACTCTGCCCACCTGACTCACTCCCTTGCTATTCTATATAATTTTCTGCATATTTTCAAGTGCTATAATCTTCTATCCGGCTCCACCTATAAAAATCTATCTAAACCCCAATTCAAAAGCCCAGGAAGCTTTCCTCCATTAGCCCTGCACAAGTATTCATTTCTGCATCCCCTAATTTACCCTGGATTGTGTGTTAGGGTAAAACATTTCACCTCTTACAGCTCAAGATACCCTCCTTGAGGTGGAAAGCCTCAGGGCATCAGAACACACAGCTGCCTCGAGGTTGCTCATTGTCCTAACAATGAAGGCAATAATCACCCCATCAAAGGATAGATGGCCTGTAAAAACACCTCTGAACAATCAGAACTAATGAAGAAAGACAAATTCCTGAGGCATCAGGAATTCTATCCTTTATTTTACAAGCATCCATATAGCAATTCAAACAGAACACATACTGCTCTGAGTACCTTATAAATATTAACTCATTTAATTCCCTTAACAAACTTACAAAGTAAAAACTACTAACTCATCTCGCAGATGAAGAAAAGGAAACATAAAAAGATGAAATAATTTGTCCAAAATCGCTGAGCCAGGATTTGGAGCCAGGATTTGAACCCAGGATCCAAAATCCATTCTCTTAACCACTAAGCTATGCAACTTCAAAACAATGTCAATCACCTCTACTAATAAAATGGCCAGAGACAATTTAGAAAAATAAAATCGCCTATCTTAAAAAACACAAAACTACATTTTTACTTTTTACTAAAAGTTGATTTTAAAAATCATTAGAATAAGGACCTAATAAAGACCTATAGTATAACACAGAGAATATTCAATATCAATGGTTTATGGTAATAAACCATAATGGAAAATATGAAAAAATGTACATATATTACTGAATCACTTTGCCATACACCAGACAATAACACAACACGTTGTAAATCAACTACACTTCAATTTTTTTAAAAGTCACTAGAATTCCAAGTTAAAATTGTGGTAGATGCTAAACTCCAACCCCAACCAAAAAAATATATCAAGAGGTATCTAATTATTTTATCTCACAAAACAGTGTCAAATGACACCTGGGCTTTCACACTACATTTCCTAATTCCTGCTTCCTTTAGGAACACATTATTCTCATGCTTTCTGTCAGCCTCTCAAATGAGTCTTCCTGTCGCATTTTTGCAAATCTTTAAATAGCTACTATTTGGTTGTGAGGCATGCACTTAACACAAATGTCACATCTGGCCTCTTCAACAATTTCATCAGCTTCGCCTTGGAAGTCATACTCCTGTTCAAGGTCAAGAAAGGATGCCCTGTAATGTAGCCAATCCACCCTCACCCACCAGTAATGCTTGCTCCAAAACAGATATAATGTTCTACATAGGACAGGTGACAGCTGGGAATGGGAGATGGCTAACAGCTGCAAGCTGAATGTGAGGGTAATTGGGGTAATCACTAGCCCACTGAGTAAAACTGTGAAGCTCTATAAAAAGGACATACTGACACACAATTGCAGATAATATGACTTTGTTTTGAATGATGGGTAGAAAAAGCAAGAAACAGGGGATCCTGAGTTGCTCCTTTCAAGCTATGATACAGCCACTAGGCAAAGCATAAGTGGGAAGACTGGGCTGGTTTTCTCCCATACTTTACTCGCCACAGACAATGTCAAATGTGCAGTGACAAGAAGAGGAACACTAATCATTTCTAAATACTAAACCCCATCTGATGCTAAATTTTCCATCAAAAAGGATTTTTTAACCTTGAGATGTTTTAAAATAGTTTTGCAAACTATTTCCTATGCACCAAATCAAGCCTATTTTTGTACAGCCTTTGAGCTAAGAATTTTTTTATGTTTTTAATGGATGCTTTTGAACTGTGGTGTTGGAGAAGACTCTTGAGAGTCCCTTGGACTGCAAGGAGATCCAAACAGTCCATTATAACGGAGATCAGCCCTGGGTGTTCTTTGGAAGGAATGATGCTAAAGCTGAAACTCCAGTACTTTGGCCACCTCATGCGAAGAGCTGACTCATTGGGAAAGACTCTGATGCTGGGAGGGATTGGGGGCAGGAGGAAAAGGGGATGACAGAGGATGAGATGGCTAGATGGCATCGCTGACTCGATGGATGTGAGTTTGAGTGAACTCCGGGAGATGGTGATGGACAGGGAGGCCTGGCAAGCTGCGATTCATGGGGTCGCAAAGAGTTGGCCACAACTGAGCAACTGAACTGAGCTAAGAATTTTTTTATGTTTTTAAGGGTTGTAAAAGACAAAAGAACAGTGTGTGGCCAGCAAAGCCTTAAATATATACCATATGACCCTTAGAGAGTTTGCAGAGCCCTATGTTAAAATACGCACAAAAGGAATAGCTAAGATTTAGTTAATCCATCAGTGGTTCACATATTAATTTTGTGTTTTCAGTCACTGGAGTTAAATATTATTAACCATGCGGGATGAGTTGTATTAAAAATCTGGACCTAGTTACTGATGTCTACTTTCAGTCTTTTTCGGCTCTTATTGTTTGCTCACTTTAGTAAAACTGGAAAAATACTGGTAGGGGATAAAACTGAAACTGGCCTTATTAGATTTCAGGACAACCTATAGATTATTACTATAGATTACCTCTTTTGTCCACCTTCCTCCCAAACCATTCAGCAAGCAGACTGTATTTTTGTATTTTTATAAGACACTTGTTGTAGGACTTCCCTGATGTCCAGCAGTTAAGAATCTGCCTTGCAATGCAGGGAATGTGGTTCTGTCCCTGGTTGGGTAGCTAAGATCCCACAAGTTTTGCAGCAACTAAGCCCACAGGTGACTCAGCTACTGACCCCATGTGCCGCCAAGGAAAGATCTCCCACATAACAAAACGAAAAAAGAAAAAGGTCCCACGTGAAGCAACTAAGACCAAATGTAGCCCCCAAAAAAGACAACTCTTGTCAATCACTTGTTCTATGATAATCACCACAATGGCCACTCCAACAGTTGAACTATACTGTCTAGTGAAGCAACAGGCTGCTACCCTCACGCCTTCCATACTGAAATGTACCATCTGAATATCTAACTTTCATTGACTTTTAAAGGTGTGACTACAGTTGCTTCTGTTTTAACAGCCGGCAGAGCCGGTTTGTTTGAAATTTTTTATTCTCAGATGGATGACCTGTGAGCTATGGGGAAACACACACAATCAGAATGTCTTCATATACAAACACGCCACTTTTCTAGAGTGTCACGATGTCATTTCATCACAAGTTTTAAAGTTTTTGTAAAACAAAATATAAGTACAAAACTCTGCAGCTAAGTCCTTTCAGTTTGAAAAAGATGCTATATTACTTATGCTTTCTGTACAACTAAGTTCTGCAAGTTGGAAATCACAGTGAGAAAACAAAGTCCAAAAAAGAAGTATGATAGAACAGTCACAAGCAGAGAGAAAAGCTGCCAAAGTGATAGCGATGCAGAAATACTGAGCTGTGCACGCAGCAGGGGCTCAATAAATGATTTTTGAGCAGGAAAAGTGAGATAAACCCTTTTCTGGTTTTCTAAACCTTTTTGACCTCTATATTAGGAGAAGCTACAGGAAAAGGAGAAGCAAGGAGTACCAGTCATAAAAATGATGGAATGAAAACCTTGAAAGGATTCCCATGGTGTCTAACAGTATGAAGGAAAAGCAAAAGTTAATAACACACAGCATCTCTAGGAGCTGGAATCCCAAGCCACACAGTCTTTGATCAAACCAAGGAAATGTGGAATTGAATGAGCAATTGGCAGTGTCCATTACACTGGCATCTTCAATCGCCAACAAGGGTACCCAAAATTTCCCCTCCCCAAATAAGGCTGCGACGGAGAACTGATCAAAGGAGCCAGTTCAGCAAAGTGACTGCTGCTTTATATTTAGCGGGCTCCTTCAAACCTTACAGCCCTGGGCCTAAGGTTCTGAAATTACCCTGGACACAAGAACCAGGGGAAAGGTGAACAGCGCAGATGCCTCAGCCCTACCGATTCAAACTGTGCAGGCGGGAACTGGGATCCTCCTCTTTAGCCACACCTCTAGACTCTTTTGCCCGCTAAAGTTCAAAAACTACCTACCATCTTAGATGGTGTTTGGTGCAACTGAAAGGCACAAAGTCTCCCGGAAAGGATTGAATGGGGGCCAGACGGGGGAGAACGAACACCAGATCCCTGTTGCTGTTCAGTCGTAAGTCGTGTGGAACTCTTTGAGACACCCCTAGACTGCAGGAGGCCAGATGCCTGGGCATGTATTAACACTACTCGCCCGCCCAAGTAGGGGGCGGGTAGGGAAACGGGAATGAAAGGAGGAAATCGGAGGTTTGAAGAGACCCCTGGCCGCGCTGCGGCCCTCCCGGAAGCCCCCTCGAGAATCGGTCTTTACCAGCGTGAGCAGCGCAGCAGCTTCTCCAGCCGGTCAAGCGCGGCGCGGCTGTGGGCCCAGGCCCCGCGACCCGCCGGCTTCATGGCGGGCGCAGGATGAGACTGGTTCCCGGAGCGGACCCTCGGCTGCCGGTTCCCCTGCATCGCCCCGCCCTCACGGGGTAGGCTCCTCCGAAGGCGGGAGGCTGAGAGAACTCAGGCAACCTCCGAGACACCGGAGACCCGCGACCCGACTCCTCGCCCCCAGCCCGAGCAGTTCCTAGGTCTGGCCCAGCGGGACGCCTAGGGGGCGGGGCGCGCGGGATGGGCGGGGCGCGCTGGGTGGGCGGAGCAAGGCCGAAACGCGCCAAAAGTAGGGGCACGCTAGCTGGTGGGGCGGGGCCTAGACTGGGGGAGCGGCCGCCGCAGAACCCTTGTGTTGGAGGGAAAGGGGGCGGGGCCACAGGCTGTCTGGAGGGATAAATGCAAAAAACTGAGACGATTCTAAGGAACTTTCACTGAATTTAATCAACGGAAAGTTACAAGCCGAGAAGTTTTAAGTATTATCTATGTTACTCGTTCAGTCGTGTCTAACTCTTTGCAACCCCCGTGGACTGTAGCCCGCCAGGCTCCTCTGTCCATGGGATTTTCCAGGCAAGATAACTGGAGTGGGTTACCATGCCCTCCTCCAGGGAATCTTCCAGACCCAGGAATGGAACCTGGGGCTCCTTATTGGCAGGCGAATTGTTTACCGTCTGAGCCACCAGGGAAGCCCTATCAGTTCAGTTCAGTTCAGTCGCTCAGTCGTGTCCGACTCTTTGCGACCCCATGAATCGCAGCACGCCAGGCCTCCCTGTCCATCACCATCTCCCGGAGTTCACTCAGACTCACGTCTATCGAGTCCGTGATGCCATCCAGCCATCTCATCCTCGGTCTTCCCCTTCTCCTCCTGCCCCCAAACCCTCCCAGCATAAAAGTCTTTTCCAATGAATCAACTCTTCTCATGAGGTGGCCAAAGTACTGGAGCTTCAGCGTTAGCATCATTCCTTCCAAAGAAATCCCAGGGCTGATCTCCTTCAGAATGGACTGCTTGGATCTCTTTGTAGTCCAAGGGACTCTCAAGAGTCTTCTCTAACACCACAGTTCAAAAGCATCAATTCTTCAGCTCTCAGCCTTCTTCACAGTCCAACTCTCACATTCATACATGACCACAGGAAAAACCATAGCCTTGACTGGACAGATCTTAGTCGGCAAAGTAATGTCTCTGCTTTTGAATATACTATCTAGGTTGGTCATAGCTGTTCTTCCAAGGAGTAAGCATCTTTTAATTTCATGGCTGCAGTCACCATCTGCAGTGATTTTGGAGCCCCAAAAAATAAAGTCTGACACTGTTTCCACTGTTTTCCCATCTATTTCCCATGAAGTGATGGGACCGGATGCCATGATCTTCGTTTTCTGAATGTTGAGCTTTCAGCCAACTTTTTCACTCTCCTCTTTCACTTTCATCAAGAGGCTTTTTAGTTCCTCTTCACTTTCTGCCATAAGGGTGGTGTCATCTGCATATCTGAGGTTATTGATATTTCTCCCAGCAATCTAGTGCTATTTCGACAGCTGCTTTGTTTGGAAAAGCTTTGCTGTGACACTGAAGATGCCACTCTTGATTCCTCAGAAAGTATCTTTATTTTCTTTCCCTACTTCCTCTTCCACCCCCACCCCAGGCTTTTCTGTGATCGCCATATATATAGACAGACTTTCCCGGTGGCTCAGAGGGTAAAGCGGCCACCTGCAATGTGAGAGACCTGGGTTCGATCCCCGGGTCGGGAAGATCCCTGGAGAAGGAAATAGCTACCCACTCCACTACTCTTGCCTGGAAAATTCTACGGACAGAGGAGCCTGTTAGGCTAGAGCCCATGGGATTGTAAAGAGTAGCACACGACTGAGCAACTTCACTTAGATACACCCAGACACTAACTACTACTCACCCCTTCAACGCCCCCCCATCCACTCCACTGCCAAATCTTTGCATTTTTCCCCCCTAACTTACTCTCAAATTTTCCCATTTCTGTCTTCACAACAGGTCCAGTTGTATCATTTTAGCCTAGATTTTCCCCATCACCTTCTAGCTGATTTCCCAGTGTCCTCCCAAGTCCCCTTCAATCTTTAAGCTACACTGCAACTGTCTAAAACATTTCCAAATAAACCCATGGTTAGTAGAAGTGGAAGGAGAAAACTAAAGATTTTAACTGACCTATGATAGCACGAGAAACTAAGCACACACACACACACACACACATATATATATACACATACATATGTATATATATAAATTACATGCTTAGTCACTCAGTCCTGTCTGACTCTTTGCATCCCCATGGATTGTAGCCCACCAGGCTCCTCTGTCCATAGGATTCTCCAGGCAAGAATACTGGAGTCGGTAGTCAGGCCCTCCCCTAGGGGATCTTCCCAACCCAGGGATCGGACCCAGGTCTCCCACATTGAAGGTGTATTCTTTACCGTCTGAACCACCAGGGAAGCCATATAAATTATATGTAAATATATATTATTCATATGTTTCTATTTATATATAAGTATATATTTACATTTATATATATGTTATAAATTTCAAAATTTTTATAAGTATATTCTTTCTTATAATAATTTTTTCCATTGTGGCCTAAAACATTTATTAATATACCTGGAGGAGGATATGGCAACCCATTCCAGTATTCTTGCTGGGATAATCCCATGGGCAGAGGAGCCTGGTGGGCTGCAGTCCGTGGGGTTGCACAGTCAGGCACAAGTGAGCAATTGAGCATGCATTTATTAATACATTTAAGTTTAGGGGTAGCCAAGAAGTTAATCCTTGATTTTTAACCCTGTTAAGCCATTGTTTACAATTTGCAGACAAAAACAAGCTTTCAGTTCAGTTCAGTCGCTCAGTCGTGTCCGACTCTTTGCAACCCCATGAATCACAGCACGCCAGGCCTCCCTGTCCGTCTCCAACTCCCAGAGTCCACCCAAACCCATGTCCATCGAGTTGGTGATGCCATCCAACCATCCCATCCTCTGTCTTCCCCTTCTCCTCCTGCCCCCAATCCCTCACAGCATCAGAGTCTTTTCAAATGAGTCAGCTCTCCATATCAGGTGACTGAAGTACTGGAGTTTCAGCTTCAACATCAGTCCCTCCAATGAATACCCAGGACTGACCTCCTTTAGGATGGACTGGTTGGATCTCCTTGCAGTCCAAGGGACTCTCAAGAGTCTTCTCCAATACCACAGTTCAAAGGCATCAGTTCTTCAGTGCTCAGCTTTCTTCACAGTCCATACATGACCAATGGAAAAACCATAGACGGACCGTTGGTGGCAAAGTAATGTCTCTGCTTTTTAATATGCTATCTAGGTTGGTCATAACTTTCCTTCCAAAGAGCAAGCGTCTTTTAATTTCATGTCTGCAGTCACCATCTGCAGTGATTTTGGAGCCTCCCAAAATAAAGTCAGCCACTGTTTCCACTGTTTCCCCATCTATCTGCCATGATCTTAGTTTTCTGAATGTTGAGCTTTAAGCTAACTTTTTCACTCTCCTCTTTCACTTTCATCAAGAGGCTCTTTAGTTCTTCTTGGCTTTCTGCCATAAGGGTGGTGTCATCTGCATATCTGAGGTGATTGATATTTCTCCCGGCAATCTTGATTCCAGCTTGTGCTTCCTCCAGCCCCGTGTTTCTCATGATGTACTCTGCATAGAAGTTAAATAAGCAGGGTGACAATATACAGCCTTGACGTACTCCTTTTCCTATTTGGAACCAGTCTGTTGTTCCATGTCCAGTTCTAACTGTTGCTTCCTGACCTGCATACAGGTTTCTCAAGAGGCAGGTCAGGTGGTCTGGTATTCCCATTTCTTTCAGAATTTTCCACAGTTTATTGTTTAGCAAACTTAAAATGTTAAATGAACTTAGAGAATTAGTTGGCAATTTCAGGAGCCAGTCTTTTTTTTATCATAATTTTAAAAATTTTAATGAATTATAGTTGATTTATAATGTTGTATTAATTTCTTCTGTGGCTTCCCTGGTGACTCAGAAGGTAAAGGATCTGCCTGTCATTCAGAAGACCCAGATTTGAACCCTGGGTCTGGAACATCCCCTGGAGAAGGGAATGGCTATCCACTCCAGTATTCTTGCCTGGAGAATTCCATGGACAGAGGAACTTGGCAGCTCCAGTCCATGAGGTGGAAAAGAGTTGGACACAACTGTGGAACACAGTTGGAAAGAGAATGACACTTTCCACACTTTTTGTATTTTATATATATATATATATATATATATATATATATATATATATATATTCTTTTTTATGTGCTTTTCCATTATGGTTTATCACAGGATACTGAATATAATGCCCTGTGCCATGAAGTAGGACCTTATTGTTTATTCATTCTATATGTAATAGTTTGTAAAAGTCTCAGTCCCTCCCCCCAAACCCCCTCCCCCAACCCCGCTTGGTATCCACAAGCCTGTTTTTAATGTCTGTTTCATTTATGTTGTACTTTAGATTACACAAAGTGTTATCATATGATATTTGTCTTTCTCTTTCTGACTTCACTTAGTTAATAATCTCTAGATCCTTCCATGTTGCTGCTAATGGCGTTATTGCTTTCTTTTTTATGGCTGAGTGGTATTCCATTGTAGATATGTACAAGACTCTTTTTCCATTGATCTCAGACAGCCCTACTTCTAATCCCACTTCCTCTACTGAATAATTGTGTTTTAAGCCAAGTCTTATGTTCTCTGAGAATTTGTTTCCTTACTCGCAAAATAGGGATTTATCCTATAGATTTGTCAGATTATTAAATAAGATAAATGTAAAATCACCTACATCATAAGTACCCAAAACCAATGGGAAGATGACTGGTACTGTGAATGCTTTACTTATCCTAAAATACTTTGAATACTTTTATCAGATGCCTTTTATTTTTTATCAGGGCATACTTTACTTTGTGACCAGCGTAAATGAAAATTTCACATTTTGGTGAAATGCTTTGAGAACCAAATAATTGTTACTGGTCTATTCATAGTGCTATTAGGTGAATTATGATGCAGGTGCAATGAGTTCTTTCTCCTATTTGTTTCCTTTTTCCTTCCCTCTACCACTGCTCCATACGTCTTCCCCAGTGGCTCAGTCAGTAAAGAATCTTCCAGGAATGAAGGAGATTACCTGCAATGTAAGAGGTTCAATCTCTGAGTCAGGAAGATCCCCAGGAGAAAGAAAAGACAACCCACTCCAGTATTTTTGCTTGGGGAATCCCATGGACAGAGGAGTCTGGAGGGCTATAGTCCATGTGATCACAAGAGTTGGACACAACTTAGTGACTAAACCACCACCACTGCTCCAATACCTCCCACCCCCTAACCTCACAAAATTCTTGGCAGCTGTTTTGTGGTGGCCACAGTTAACTGGTCAAAAGAACAGGCAGTTATTCTTCCATCAGCCACTTCCCCTTCCATTCCCTTACTCCCAACCCCGCAGTGCTGCAGTTCAGCTGGCTGATGCTTAGCTTTTAGTTGAGATGGAATATGTGTTTTTAAACCAACTCTTCCTCCCCGCCCTGGATCCTGAATTTCAAGAGCCGGTTCTTTCTCACACGTCCACTGGGCGTGCAGGTAAAAAGATGAGCAACCTTTCAGGATGAGGTCCATGAACAATGTGTGAAATCCTGAAATTCTGCTCCCAAAGAAAACCTCCCCTGGGAAATCTAGTCCACATATAGGATTCCGGTGGAGTTTTAGCTTAGGGCATTAACAATATCCCTTCTCTGCTTTAAAAGGGCAAAATGGTATCTTCACATCACTTCATGGCAAATAGAGAAATAAAGGAAACAGTGACAAATTTTATTTTCTTGGGCTCCAAAATCACTACAGACTGTGACTGCAGCCATGAAATTAAAAGATGCTTGCTCCTTGGAAGAAAAGCTATGACAAACCTAAATGAAACCTGCTGCTGCTGCTGCTGCTAAGTCACTTCAGTCGTATCTGACTCTGTGTGACCTCATAGACGGCAGCCCACCAGGCTCCCCCGTCCCTGGGATTCTCCAGGTAAGAACACTGGAGTGGGTTGCCATTTCCTTCTCCAATGCATGAAAGTGAAAAGTGAAAGTGAAGTCGCTCAGTCGTGTCTGACTCTTAGCGGCCCCATGGACTACAACCTACCAGGCTCCTCTGGCCATGGGATTCTCTAGGCAAGAGTACTGTAGCAGGGTGCCATTGCCTTCTCCGAAATGAAAACCTAGATGGTGTATTAATGGAGAAGGCAATGGCACCCCACTCCAGTACTCTTGTCTGGAGCCTGGTAGGCTGCAGTCCATGGGGTCGCACAGAGTCGGACACAACTGAAGCAACTTAGCAGCAGCAGCAGCAGCAGCAGATGGCGTATTAAAAAGCAGAGACATCACTTTGCTGACAAAGGTCTGTATAGTCAAAGCTATGGTTTTTCCAGTAGTCATGCACAGATGTGAGAGTTGGACCATAGAGAAATCTGAGTGGCAAATAACTGAAGTTTTTGAGTCGTGGTGCTAGAAAAGACAAGGAGTCCCTTGGACTGCAAAGAGATCAAACCAGTCAATCCAAAAGGAAATCAACGCTGAATATTCATTGGAAGGACTGATGCTGAAGCTGAAACTCTAATACTTTGGCCACTTGATGCAAAGAGGCAACTCATTACAAAAGACCCTGATGCTGGGAAAGACTGAGGGCAGGAGGAGAAAGGGATGACAGAGGATGAGATGGTTGGATGGCATCACCAACTCAATGGACCCGAGTTGGAGCAAACTCCGGGAGATGTGAAGGACAGGGGAGCCTAGCATGCTGCAGTCCAAATTACAGAGTCAGACACAACCTAGCAACTGAACAACAAAATAGTGTCTTATGTCCCTTTCTGTTTCCCTGCAAGGACCTCCTGAATCCTTGAGTTTAGGTTTGCTGCTTCATTTCACTCCTAGTCTTTGGTTCTCTTCTTCCAATTAAACATTATTTCCCAGAACCTTAGACTCTTCCAAAATTATTCATCCTACCCCAGTGTAACGCTTTGGTACCAGGAGGTAATCTGAATGATACAAATTGGCTTGCTCTAGCCTACTTACCCATTCTGCTCTCTCCATGCCCACCCCCTCCTCACTGTGATTATCATCTATAATTCTACTTTGGGCTTCCCAAGTGGCACAGCGGTAAGGAACCTGCCTGCCAACATAGGAGACACGAGAGACATAGGTTTCATCCCTAGGTTGGAAAGATCCCCTGGAGTAAGAAAGGGCTACCCACTTCAGTATTCTTGCCTGGAGAATCCCATGGACAGAGAAGCCTCAAAGAGTGAGACTGAGCACAAGCATGAATTCTACTTTATTCCAAATGGGCTTCCCTTGTGGCTCACCTGGTAAAGAATCTTCCTGCAGTGTGGGAGACCTGGGTTCAATCCTTGGGCTGGAAGATCCCCTGGAGAAGGGAGAGGCTACCCACTCCAGTATTCTGGCCTGGGGAATTCCACGCACTGTAGAGTCCATGGGGTCACAAAGTGTCGGACATGACTGAACCACCTTTACTTATTCCAAAGGCATCTTGTGCCTGGACCTCTTTCCCAATATTCAGGCTCAGTATAACCGTTTGTTGAAAACAGTCTAAATGCTAACTTGTTTGTTGTGTTTGAAGTATTTTACAAATAGTAAATTCCTCGTATTCATTCAGATGAACATATATAAGAAGCAAAATGGGAGAAGCATAATACCCAGACTCTCAGCCCATGGAATGTAAGCTATCCCACAAATTTAGCACGTACACTAGTTCTTCTCTGGCTTTTAATTATGATGTCATGCAGTGAACTCACCACCTCAGTTCTTTTGAGTGCTTTCTCCTTGACGGGTACAAATTTTGTTTCCAAGGACCTCTATGGAAACCTTGAGCTCCCCCCAGAAAATGCAGTTTGAAAACAATTGATAAAGAACAATCGAATGTGGTAATTGATGGAGTAGAACAAACCTCCCCCGCATCTAGGAGGGTGGGGTCTGCTCTCTACCTATAACTGAGCCAGCCTTCCTATGATGTGAAAATGCCATTAACCCAAGTTAAAGTCATAAGTTCTGTGCCATTTTTTCTGGAAACCAGTGTGGCATAATGATTAAGTGCCTTGGAGCTCTGGAGTCAAGCAGAACTGGGTTAAAAACCAAGCCCTGTCATTTCCTAGAACTGAGTCCATGGGCTCATTGTTTAACCTATCCTGGAACTTAGTTTAATCTTTTGCAGACCTCAGATTAATGTATGTCAACCTCACATCCGTAGGGTTGTTGTGAGAAAGGAATGGCAAACTGAAACTCTTCTAAACCAAGAAGGCAGCACAAACATTGCAAATCCCTTCACAATGGGCTGTCCTAAACCTTAATGCATATATTAAAGCTTATGTCACAGAAAGTGCACCACACATTTTCGCATTTTTAGAACCGGTTTTAGCATTGTTGATTTACACTAAGCCAGTTACGCTTGCTTTAAAATTCTCTTACGAAAGAGTACCTCTTCTGAACAAGAAGGAGCCACTCAATTCCGTGCCTATGGAACTGAGGTACTGGCTGTAGCAATTCCTTTGCAAATATGATGTTATAACTCTGAAAGGAAACTTGAATTCTGTTTAATGCCCATAATTTTAGTATCTTCGCAGATGCAGTATCTACTGAATTCCTAACATCATTCTTGGCATGGTGGTAGGACTTGATAGTAAAATCCTTATAGTTTTTGTTCAGTTAACTTGGAGATCTTTTATTTACAACGTTTTGTTCCTCCTTTAAGAGCAAGAACACCTCAGCAGTTAAAAACAGTAATTTGGGGCACTTTCCTGGCAGTCTAGTGGTTAAGACTCTGTGCTTCCAATGCAAAGGGCGCAAGTTTGATCCCTGGTCATGGAACTAAGATCACATATGCTGTGCAGTGCAGCCAAAAAAAAAAAAAAAAAAAAACCAGTAATTTTGTTCTATGTACTATAAACAGCATTATGAAGCAAACCAAACAGTATGGCCAAAACTAATCAGTACCCACCCCCTACAGAACCATGTGATGAAGGTGGATCCCCTCTTGATTAGTAACGTTGTGCATACTGTATTGATCAAGTTAGTGGCTGCAGCCTCTTTGTGTTGCATGTATAGACACGGTCTCAAGGTCACGTAGACCTTGGCATGTACTGAAAAACTGCCTAAGTCTCTAGAAGCATGTAGATAGTTTGAAATGGTTTCTGATAGGATGTTAACCCCATTCTTGTGGGCACCTACCAAATTTCTGTCACTGGTTCAGAAGTAACTAGTCTAAGGGCATGGATATATTTAATAAGTCCCTTCAGCAGAGAATTTAAAGGTTTTCATGTCTTCTGTATTTCCTGATCATTTATCAAATTCGGTCTGACACAGATATTTCACTGGTCATTGTTTTTTGTTCAACAGACTTCAGAGTTCAGCCCATTTCACTGCCTTTTATTGCTTGCTGTTTTTAAGGAGATGCCTCAGTAGAAACCTCCTTTTTCTGTACAGTGTAATTATTGAAGCACATAAAGTGGTTATAGCAGGAATTTATCACTTTCAGGTGGAAATACTCCCAGCCAAATAAAAGATAGAGTAGGAATGCCAGACGCCATTTATAACAGGCTCACTGACATTTTGTGTCGAGAAGTTCTACCAATGAATAAGCATCAAGTCATAAATCTCTGTAAACGTGATTAAAGCAAGCAAGTTATTCTTTGAGGGGACACCATAATAAAAGAACGTTGCGATGCAAAGCAGAAAAATTCTGTTGACAAAAATCACCAAAAACAGCTGTCGGTAAAATTTACAAACAGCTTCTTTTAAATCCTGTCGAATTCCAGCAGCTGTTTGTTTGCGCATAAGTGTTCATTTAGGAAACAAGAATTGGACCTATTTTGGGTTCCATTGTATTTCAAAATTTTGTTATCAGTTTAATCAAAATTCATACAATAATTTAAATCTCTTTCCAAGACCAAGTGAGAAGTAATCAGTATATTTAAGTATACCTTAGACACAGTACATGTTTAATAAATAGTGAAATAAATGAGTGAATGACTGTATACCACTGTCCCTGAAATTACAAAGTGCATTTCAGCTTTTTTTCCATTCACATACACTGTTTTGAAAATTATGGTTTGTTCATATTGAATTCATTTTGCTAGTGTTTGTAATAACCCTTAATAGCCCTTCAAAAATAGATTTTAGAGTTTAGAACATTGAATTAAAATTTAGTGACTATGTAAAGTCACTCTATGAGAGAAAGTTTATCAAATCTCTCAATATTTTGCATATGCCTTCATTTAGTTGCTTTTCTCACTATTTCAAAGATAGTTTATATATTTCTTCATCTGTGAAGCAGGGATAATAGAAAATAATTCATTGCTATTGTACAAATAAAGTAAACTAAGCAAAGTCCTTGATTGATACATTGTAAACTCTTAATACTATCACTTATTACTGTACAAAACTCTAGGTTCAAGAATAATAAAGTGATAAGAAATTTATTCTTAAATAATAAGAATGACAATATCCTCTTTGATGCTCAGATCAGAATCCAGTGTTTCAACTTTTAAAAATATACGTTCCCTCAGCCTCTCTCTTTCTCTGTGTGTGTGTATATATGCGTGTGTGTGTATGTATGTATATATATGTATGTATGTGTGTATGTATATATATGTGTGTATGTATGTATGTGGCACTAGTGGTAAAGAATCTACCTCCCAAAGCAGGAGACTCAAGAGACACAGGTTCAATTCCTGGGTCAGGAAGATCCCCTGGAGAAGGAAATGGCAACCCACTCCAGTATTCTTGCCTGGGAAATTCCATGGACAGAGGAGCCTGGCAGGTTACAGTCCATTTGGTGCCAAAGAGTCAGATATGACTAAGTGATTGAGAACACACATGCAATTTTTAGATGTTAATTGGGAGATTGGGAAGTTGCCTCAAATGATAAAAGCTTATCTTAAAAATAACTATACCAACACTTTTCACTGTTAAGCCAGACATAACACAATGATAATCTTTACAAGAATTATTCAAATCATTGAGAAAAATATACAGTCATTCTTCAATATGGGGCAGGAGTCATAGGGTAGGGAGGGGGAGATTGGTTCCAGGAACTGCCATGGATACCAAAATCCAAGGTTGCTCAAGTGTCACGTAAGCCTTCTGCATGTGCGGGTTCCATATCCAAGGATAAACCAACCTTGGACCACGTACCAAGTTTGGGACCCACAGTTGATTGAATCTGAGGATAAAGAACCCACAGATAAGAAGGTTCAACTGTATACATTTACCAAAAGAATTCTATGTATAAGTGGACCTGCACAGTTCAAACCCCTGTTATTCAACAGTCAACTCTATCTATTGGTTTTTAATTTCCAAAAAGAGTCTATTACATGCAGACTTACCATATAATCTTAACAATCACCTAATGGTACAGGTGTCATTATCTCTTCAATAGACAGAAAAGGGGCTTCAGATTGTTTAGTAACCATCCCAAGGACACACAGTTTATAAATGGCAGAGGTGGGAAATAGATCCAAGTCTCCCTGTCTTCAAAACCCAAGTTTTAAGTACTTGCATAACCTACTTTTAATTAAATTTAACTTCCAAGGATTTTTAATTCCAAATTAAAGACCAGAGCGCATACTGACTTTCAGCACAATTCCTCATTATAAAATTATAGAAGAAGTTTAATTCATAGTCTTTTCTCCCAAGAAAATTTTCTGTCTACAGATAAGACTAATATAAGAAACAATACAAATTACATGAGACAGGTTATAATTAAGTGTTTCATTATGCAGTGCATCTGTAAGTATCATAAAATGTCAAAGGATAGAGTGTTTAAAATTGCTTATAGAAGACTGGGGTGATGGTGGATGTTTTTATGGGAGAGGTGAAAGTGGGAGTTTAGTCTTGGAAGATAAAAGTTTGAAGTAGTAGAAAAGCAGAGGAAGATGATTTCAAATGGGCAAAATCATACAACAAAGAGACACATGATAGGGGAACATTGGCACCAGTTTGACTAGAACAAAAACATTAGATTGAAGCATATGAAATGACTGCTTTTGTAGGTCAGAATTGGTCAGGTAACAGCAATTTCAGCTAGCTCGGGCTGCTGCTGCTGCTGCTGCTGCTGCTGCTAAGTCGCTTCAGTCATGTCGGACTCTGAATACATATTAAATAGTAGTGATTATGTATAGTGCATAAAAGTGAAAGTTGTTCAGTTGTGTCTGACTCTTTTCAACCCAATGGACTATACAATCCATGAAATTCTTCAGGCCAGAATACTAGAGTGGGCCAGTTCAGTTCAGTCGCTCAGTCGTGTCCAACTCTTTGCAACCCCATGAATCGCAGCACACCAGGCCTCCCTGTTCATCACCATCTCCCGGAGTTCACTCAGACTCACCTCCATTGAGTCTGTGATGCCATCCAGCCATCTCATCCTCTGTTGTCCCCTTCTCCTCCTGCCCCCAATCCCTCCCAGCATCAGAGTCTTTTCCAGTGAGTCAACTCTTTGCATGAGGTGGCCAAAGTACTGGAGTTTCAGCTTTAGCATCATTCCTTCCAAAGAAATCCCAGGGTTGATCTCCTTCAGAATGGACTGGTTGGATCTCCTTGCAGTCCAAGGGACTCTCAAGAGTCTTCGCCAACACCACAGTTCAAAAGCATCAATTCTTTGGAGCTCAGCCTTCTTCACAGTCCAGCTCTCACATCCATACATGACCACAGGAAAAACCATAGCCTTGACTGGACAGACCTTAGTCAGCAAAGTAATGTCTCTGCTTTTGAATATACTATCTAGGTTGGTCATAACTTTTCTTCCAAGGAGTAAGCGTCTTTTAATTTCATGGCTTCAATCACCATGGGTATCCTTTCCGTTTTCCAGGGGATCTTCCCAACCCAGGGATTGAACTCAGGTTTCCCACATTGCAGGCAGATTCTTTACCAGCTGAGCCACAAGTGAAGCCCATGTATAATACATAGCTGAGTGCAATAAGGAATTTTAGGAATTTGGGAGAGGAAGCCATGAAAATCCACTTTCTTGAGAGGGAAGCAAGCAGGAATGAACTAATAATGGCTGAGATTATTATTTGCTCATTTATGCACTGTAAGAGAGATTTGGCAATAGGTTGTTTAGATATTCAAATAAAAGCCCTGGTTCAATTAAAGCAAATTAAATAAAATTAAAGGACTGAATTTTTTTTAAACTTGCCTTTTCAAGGCAACTTGAGCATGAGAATAAAAATTAACTCACATTATTAAAAACAATTCACATATATATGGTTTTGGCATCTATCAGTGATGTGTGGTAGCTGGTTTATACAGGTTCAAAAGATTCAACACTAACTTTGTAGGAATTTTACTAGCTATTTGTTAAACATATCCATTATCAAAAAACATATTATGTAAGCTTAGAATTAAATAAATTATTTCTTAAAAGTAGTAAATATTTAAAAGTCATCACATCCTAAATATTTTCCTACATTTTAAAAATTATCTATCTTCTTAGTGTGAATTATATTTTTTAGCAATTTCTATGATGAACATGCTACAGTACATAAAGGTGTGGCCCTGCACATTTCTTGCCAATTTCATGATCAGTAACCTCCTCTTGGTGGCTTGAAATCTATGTTCAGTTCAGTTCAGTTCAGTCGCTCAGTTGTGTTCGACTCTTTGCGACCCCATGAATCGCAGCACGCCAGGCCTCCCTGTTCATCACCATCTCCCGGAGTTCACTCAGACTCACGTCCATCGAGTCCGTAATGCCATCCAGCCATCTCATCCTCGGTCTTCCCCTTCTCCTCCTGCCCCCAATCCCTCCCAGCATCAAAGTCTTTTCCAATGAGTCAACTCTTCTCATGAGGTGGCCAAAGTACAGGAGTTTCAGTTTTAGCATCATTCCTTCCAAAGAAATCCCAGGGCTGATCTCCTTCAGAATGGACTGCTTGGATCTCCTTGCAGTCCAAGGGACTTTCAAGAGTCTTCTCTAACACCACAGTTCAAAAGCATCAATTCTTCGGTGCTCAGCCTTCTTCACAGTCCAACTCTCACATTCATACATGACCACAGGAAAAACCATAGCCTTGACTAGACGGACCTTTGTTGGAAAAGTAATGTCTCTGCTTTTGAATATACTATCTAGGTTGGTCATAACTTTTCTTCCAAGGAATAATCGTCTTTTAATTTCATGGCTGCAATCACCATCTGCAGTGATTTTGGAGCCCAGAAAAATAAAGTCTGACATTCTTTCCACTGTTTCCCCATCTATTTCCCATGAAGTGATGGGACCGGATGCCATGATCTTCATTTTCTGAATGCTGAGCTTTAATCTATGTTAGTTACAGATTAATATATCATGTCTGTAATTCTTATATCATGAATTGGCACAAAAAATTGATGATTTGTTTTTCCAGTATTCAAAACTAAGTCAGCAAACAATTCATTCACATCACTGATAAACAGGTTTCACTTTATCTTATTTATGAATTTAACACGAATATCATCCAATATGTGTGGGAATTATGCTCATAAAGTCAGTTATTCAACGTTTACCAGCAGAACAGTGCATCTTCCCATCTGGTGTCTCCCTTGTCATCCACCCTCCCACCCCACATACACACCCCCACCCCCCTGCCATGAATGTCTTCAGGCTACATTTCACGTTCATTCACAGACCTGGTGCTGTTGGCTATAGTATCGGCATCTAGCTTTTCCCTCTTCCCAGGCTTTGACTCAGAGTCCCACAGTGATTCCTGCTGCCATATGCTCTGAGATCCTTAGATTCTTACTCCTCTGGGTTCCACAACCCCAGTCCAAAACTGTCTCTAGTGGCTACCTTTGGAAGGTTTTCTGGGTCAACACTGCTTTATTAAAATAGGGAGATTTCCTTTTCTGCAATATTGTACCTGGGAGCTTCCCTGATAGCTCAGTTGGTAAAGAATTCTCCTGCAATGCAGAAGACCTGGGTTCGATTTCTGGGTTGGGAAGTTTCCCTGGAGAAGGGATAGGCTACCCACTCCAGTATTCTTTGCTTCCCTTGTGGCTCAGCTGGTAAAGAATCTGCCTGCAGTGCTGGAGACATGCATTCAATCCCTGAGTTGGGAAGATCCTCTGGAGAAGGGAAAGGCTACCCACTCAAGTATTCTGGCCTGGAGAATTCTACCAACTGTATAGTCCATGGTGTCACAAAGAGTCAAACAAGACTGAGTGACTTTCACTTTCACTTTCAATATTGTACCTATTCTGAACTAATTATGTTGCCTCGTGCCTTAGTTCAGTTCAGTCGCTCAGTCGTGTCCGACTCTTTGCGACCCCATGAATCACAGCACGTCAGGCCTCCCTGTCCATCACCAACTCCCGAAGTTCACTCAGATTCACATCCATCAAGTCAGTGATGCCATCCAGCCATCTCATCCTCTGTTGTCCCCTTCTTCTCCTGCCCCTAATCCCTCCCAGCATCAAAGTCTTTTCCAATGAGTCAACTCTGCATGAGGTGGCCAAAGTACTGGAGTTTCAGCTTTAGCATCATTCCTTCCAAAGAAATCCCAGGGCTGATCTCCTTCAGAATGGACTGGTTGGATCTCCTTGCAGTCCAAGGGACTCTCAAGAGTCTTCTCCAACACCACAGTTCAAAAGCATTAATTCTTTGGTGCTCAGCCTTCTTCACAGTCCAACTCTCACATCCATACATGACCACAGGAGAAACCATAGCCTTGACTAGATGCACCTTAGTCGGCAAAGTAATGTCTCTGCTTTTGAATATGCTGTCTAGGTTGGTCATAACTTTTCTTCCAAGGAGTAAGTGTCTTTTAATTTCATGGCTGCAATCACCATCTGCAGTGATTTTGGAGCCCAAAATAATAAAGTCTGACACTGTTTCCACTGTTTCCCCATCTATTTCTCATGGAGTGATGGGACCAGATGCCATGATCTTTGTTTTCCGAATGTTGAGCTTTATGCCAACTTTTTCACTCTCTTCTTTCACTTTCATCAAGAGACTCTTTAGTTCCTCTTCACTTTCTGCCATAAGGGTGGTGTCATCTGCATATCTGAGGTTATTGATATTTCTCCTGGCAATCTTGATTCTAGCTTGTGTTTCTTCCAGTCCAGCGTTTCTCATGCTGTACTCTGCATAGAAGTTAAATAAGCAGGGTGACAATATACAGCCTTGACATACTTCTTTTCCTATTTGGAACCAGTCTGTTGTTCCATGTCCAGTTCTAACTGTTGCTTCCTGACCTGCATACAGATTTCTCAAGAGGCAGGTCAGATGGGCTGGTATTCCCATCTCTCTCAGAATTTTCCACAGTTTATTGTGATCCACACAGTCAAAGGCTTTGGCATAGTCAATAAAGCAGCAATAGATGTTTTTCTGGAACTCTCTTGCTTTTTCCATGATCCAGCAGATGTTGGCAATTTGATCTGTGGTTCCTCTGCCTTTTCTAAAACCAGCTTGAACATCAGGGAGTTCACGGTTCACGTATTGCTGAAGCCTAGCTTGGAGAATTTTGAGCATCACTTTACTAGCATGTGAGATGAGTGCAATTGTGCAGTAGTTTGAGCATTCTTTGGCATTGCCTTTCTTTGGGATTGGAATGAAAACTGACCTTTTCCAGTCCTTTGGCCACTGCTGAGTTTTCCAAACTTGCTGGCATATTGAGTGCAGCACTTTCACAGCATCATCTTTCAGGATTTGAAACAGCTCAACTGGAATTCCATCACCTCCACTAGCTTTGTTTGTAGTGATGCTTTCTAAGGCCCACTTGACTTCACATTCTAAGATGTCTGGCTCTAGATTAGTGATCACACCATCGTGATTATCTGGGTCGTGAAGATCTTTTTTGTACAGTTCTTCCGTGTATTCTTGCCACCTCTTCTTAATATCTTCTGCTTCTGTTCAGTCCATACCATTTCTGTCCTTTATCAAGCCCATCTTTGCATGAAATGTTCCCTTGGTATCTCCAATTTTCTTGAAGAGATCTCTCGTCTTTCCCATTCTGTTCTTTTACTGTCTGAAGAGAAATAAAACCTATGAGTGTGTAAAATCAGAATAATACCCCAAATGTTTAAAAAAAATGATTTTCTTAATGGTTCAAATCAGAATTTCTTTTGTGAGATGGTTTGGTAAAATTCTTGATAAGATGTTTGGCTAAGAAGGGTGTTCATAAAAGTTAAAGCAGCAACAGGCAGTGTTTAAACTACTATGGACACGGAGGAAAAAAAATTAGCTTTGGGGCCTGGGAAAGAGGAAATGGGGGAGGGGAGGACAGAAAGAAGAGCCAACAAGACTGTCAAGGGATAGGGCTTGCAACAAGAAAAGGCAGCCAATGAAGAGTCCCAGGAGTTGGATGGTGAGAACTTTAAGAACAAGTCCTTAATAATGGAACTCTTTTAGCCGGCTATAGGATTACTATGGTAACAAATCTGAATTCCATGGATTTATGGGGACTGGCTCCCTGAAAAATGCTATGGATGCTCTCTATGTACACTGAGGTAGAGATAATGGTATTTCATGTCTCTTATGCCAGTGAAGTAGCTGGATATATTTTTGCTTACATATCAGAGCACATCATCATATGCTGCCCAGCCCCCGACACCAAAAAAAAAAGAAAAGAAAGAAAGAAAAATACAGATAGAAGCTGGCTGGCAATCTGGGACCTTGAAATGATGAGGAAAGTATGAAATTGTTAGCAGAAATGGTGAGAGTTCAGATTTGAGCAAATGCTTTGAAATCTAATCTTTTGTTTTATCTCAGTAGGGCCACTGGGTAAAAAGATTCTGGGTTTTTTGTTGTTTTATTATTACTTTTTAAACAGCAGATACTTTCTGTCCCCAAGGGGAAACCTTTTGCTCACAGAACAAGAAGGACAACGACTGTGGTGCTGGAAGATGTTTCAGGCTTCTAGCATTTCACCCTCAAAACCATCCAAACAGCCCACCAAATGTGTGCTTATTCTGCAAGAGGCAAGAGACGAGAGTCTGTATGGGTAAAAAACATTACCTGAAAATTTTTTCTGATCATATTATCTTCTCAATAGAGTTCTATTTTCACATTCAATGACATGATGTCCAAGATTGTCACACCTTTCTGGCTTATTACTTTAGGTGAATGTAGGTGCTATGATAGCAGTAATTATCAAAACCCAGAAAGAACAGGAAAAGGAAAAAGACCCTTTGTTTTCCAACTATTTTTAATGGCTAAGGCTACTTATAACAAAAAGAAGAAATATACTTCAAATGTATACATATGTTTAAAAGGATTCATGTGCATCTTTTGGGGTAAGAGTAGGGAGACAAGAAAATTAGGAGAGATGGAATAACAACTAATGAATAGGCTAAGAAACAAAAACAAACTAAAAATGAAAACAGGACATTATATTTGAGACTTGGTCCAGAGCAGAGGATGCAGGTTCAATCTCTAGTCAGGGAACTAAGATTCCACGTGTTGCCTGGCACAGCCAAAACATTACATATATTAAAAAAAAAAAAAAAAAAAAGATACATGGTCAAGCCCTTGCCTTGCCATTTGCTAATACTCTGACTTTAGTTAAGTCATTTAACGCATTTCATGCGTCTCACATGGTTCTTGAGCATGTACATGCCATCACTCTATTAGGTGCTGGAAAACCAATCTCTCTCCCACTCCCATCACAGATTTTATCATCTCTGCTTCCCTTGTATTAACTCTATAATAGGAAAAATAATAATTACCTTCTCATAGTGTTGCTGTGAGAATCAAATGAGAATATCATATGTAAAAACCATGATTATTTTAAAGCTATGACAAACCTAAACAGCATATTAAAAAGCAAAGACATCACCTTGCTGACAAAGGTCCATAGTCAAAGCTATGGTTTTTCCCGTAGTCATGTACAGATGTGAGAGTAGGACCATAAAGAGAGCTGAGCGCCAAAGAATTGATGCTTTCAAATTGTGGTGTTGGAGAAAACTGTTGAAACTCTCTTGGACAGCAAGGAGATCAGACCAAATACTTCTCCTTACTTGAACTCAAAATAAAAGGTACTCAACCAACCCTACATTTGTTAAAATTGAAACAAATTTTTTAAACTTCAGTTGTCAGTGTGCAATGGCTTCTGCTGAAGAAAATACCTTCTTTTAAAAAAAGAAAATCTATCAAGATTTTGTGCAGCTCCCATTATGATCAATAGACAATGTGGCTTGCTTTGAAATTTCTCATTTGGATTTCATTTCCAAATAGGAATAAAATTTCCTTTCTTGAATTGTAGGGTGCCAGAATAAATGGTTGAAGCATTGGGGGAGAATCACAAAATCACACTCATTCTGTTCTAATACTAGAACCACAGACAAAATAACCCCCTATAATTTAAATAGAGACATCCTTAGACCTAGTTAGTTTTTAATTACATAACATCATTACAGCATAGTTAAAAGAAAAGTATATCTAAAGATAATTTTTAAAATATTGAATTAAAATAACAAAAAATAAATAAAAACAAACAAAATAGCAATTTAATATGCCTACTCAGGGACTAAATTTAATATCAAGTCAAACAGAACCATAACCCCATATCCTCTCTTATTCTCATTCACATGCTATATTTCTTTAAATAAAATTCTAGCACTAACATATATGTAGCTCAAGCAATCTTGACAAGCTCTGCTCTGGTAAACGTTCTATAATTAATCAAAAATTGTTAAGTATTACTGGAAATGAGTATTTCTTTCAAGTATTACTTGCTGACAAACACACCAGTTTTGAAGTAGTGGTAGTACCTATTTTAAATAGTTTTGATCCATGGATCTTCTAAATAAAGTTGCCACTAACTTTTGAAAATAAAAGTTACCATAAGACATCATTTTCTTTCTTACAAACTGAAATATGCCTGCATACTTGTGAATAAATTGGTTTATGTATGCATTTCTGTATTGGGCTTTATTTAAATTTACAACCAAGTAAACATAGAACAAACCACTACATAATACAACCAAGATCAAAGGCACATAAAAGTAATAGTATGTGCATACATATATTATTGTAGTAGGATATAAGATTAAACTGACTCATTCTTAAATTCACAAGGTTGAAGAGTTACAGACTAGAAATATAGGAAAGAGTTTTCTCTGCAGTAAATTATTGCAGACAGTTGAACATTTCAAAGTGTGAACGACTGGGCCTATGCAAGCATAAAGAATAAACAGATCACTAAATTTGGTTTATATAATGTTTAAGCATGGTGTGATATATGTGATAGCTTAGTTCTGTGTGAACATGAATCAAGACGTCCACATCCTGTCAAAGTAACAATGGACCCAACCTTGCTAAGAGAGCGATATGATTTCCAAGCAATGCACTTCTTAAAGAACAAATTTAAAGAGAAAAATAGCACTTTGGAAGAGAAGTACAATCATCTTCCAAATAGATTGTACTACAGCCTCTGTATTTTAAGTAGCTTCACTTATCATCTTTATATACTACTTAATGCAAACAGTTGATTTATTAAAATGCCTAATGAAAATTTGAATACAAATATGGTACTCATTATTTTACAAGGTTTGGTATGTTTTTTAATATAGTAAAAGTTAAAAATATTCATCTTTGTGAAAATCAATATTTTAACTCACTGAAATAAGTACAGGGAGAGCAATTTTACAATTGTGACTATGTTTTTAAAATAACGAACCTTTTATTGCTTTCCAACATGACTTTAGAAAGGATTACAGCTCTTTTTTCTATTATTCATATTCTGCATAAACAGAATGAAACAAAGAATGTCATGAAACAATTTATAAAAGTATATAATCACAGTCAATGAACCACATTTTGCTTAATAATTATTTAAGTGAAATATAATAAAATCCTGTATAAATTATGTTTTTATGAGGAATAATCATTTCACTTCTTATATTGAAGCTACATCCATCACTGGTGAGATTTTCTTTAAAATACTTCATTAAGATCAATTGTAAGGTACCTGAAGAAAATAAACTGCAAATATGGATCTCTTCTTAAGATTCAAATTCAACCTAAAATTTCTGTTTAATATTTCTATTGGGCATATATATTAGAACTAGGGGTGAACAAAAAACCCAGTATTAATGACCCAGGGTTCATTAGAAAATACTGGAAGAGTAGGTACCAATAGTTTTTATTCCTCACTTGTATGGATGATCTTGACTGAATCACAATGAGCAAAGCTGTTTAGTCAGTCATATCCTCTTTTCCGATTACTTAAGTTGGGAAGAGATCGAAAATTTATTCCGGTGATGATTTTCTCTGATACGTAGAATTAACAAAAAGAATACATCAAATAGAAAGAGATTCCATTTCAAGTCCAGAATTAAAAGGAAGGATATGAGAGATTTATTTCCACATGTTGCAGAATAGCAATGAAACAAGAATGGCTTCCTCCATGTAGTACCTGTTCAGTTTTTTAAAACTTGACTTTCATGTAGAAAAGAAATGTTTTTGGTCAAATAAGTATCAATATTTAGAAAGATCTTTTCAGGGAAATCAACCCTGAATACTCTTGGAAGGACAGATGCTGAAGCTGAAACTCCAGTATTTTGGTCATCAGATGCCAACAGCCAACTCATTGGAAGAGCCCCTGATGCTGGGAAAGATTGAGGGCAGAAGGAGAAGCAGTCATTAGAGGATGAGATGGCTGGATGGCATCACTGATGCAACAGACAAACTGGGGACTAATACCAAATAGTGTCAGATCCTGAAGACCCTCTTGGGGAGGCGAGGGGAACAGAAAAAGGAATGAGCCAGAGCTATTTCAAATCTCAGTGTTCTGAAAGGGGAAGGTCCACTTGGGGTGAAGTATCCACGTGCCAACCCAGGAGCCACAGGAGATGTGGGTTCGATTCCTGGGTCAGGAAGGTTCTCTGGAGGTAGACATGGCAACCCACTCCAGTATTCTTGCCTGGGAAATCCCTTGGACAAAGCAAGGTTGGCTATAGTCCCTGGGGTCTCAAAAGAGACTTGGCTAGGGTACTAAACAATAACAAAAACGGTCTACTTGAGGTGGATCCTCTTAACTCCAGGGCAGAATTTCATAATAAATACTAATGTAGGAGAATGAAAAAAGAAAAAAAAAAAAAAAGATAGAAGAGGAGAAGGAGAAAGAAGAAGAGAGGGATAAAAGAGATATGATGTTTCTTTAACTTAAAAAAAGAAATCAAAATTGTGAAAATAAATTATTTAACAAGTTAGTATATAACTGCAATTATGTGTCAATCTTTAGAATGAACAAAGTATGAAACAAAACTTCACTGCTCTGGGGTGCAACATGGCAAAGAAATGTTTTTCATAGTCAGATATGCCATTCTTAGTTCAGTTCAGTTCAGTTCAGTTCACTCGCTCAGTCGTGTCCGACCCTTTGCAACCCCATAAAACGCAGCACCCAGGCCTCCCTGTCCATCACCATCTCCCGGAGTTCACTCAGACTCACGTCCATTGAGTCCGTGATGCCATCCAGCCATCTCATCCTCGGTCGTCCCCTTCTCCTCCTGCCCCCAATCCCTCCCAGCATCAGGGTCTTTTCCAATGAGTCAACACTTCGCATGAGGTGGCCAAAGTACTGGAGCTTCAGCTTTAGCATCATTCCTTCCAAAGAAATCCCAGGGTTGATCTCCTTCAGAATGGACTGGTTGGATCTCCTTGCAGTCCAAGGGACTCTCAAGAGTCTTCTCCAACACCACAGTTCAAAACCATCAATTCTTTGGAGCTCAGCCTTCTTCACAGTCCAACTCTCACATCCATACATGACTACTGGAAAAACTATAGCCTTGACTAGATGGACCTTAGTTGGCAAAGTAATGTCTCTGCTTTTGAATATACTATCTAGGTTGGTCATAACTTTTCTTCCAAGGACTAAGCGTCTTTTAATTTCATGGCTGCAGTCACCATCTGCAGTGATTTTGGAGCCCCCAAAAATAAAGTCTGACACTGTTTCCACTGTTTCCCCATCTATTTCCCATGAAGTGATGGGACCAGATGCCACGATCTTCATTTTCTGAATGTTGAGCTTTATGCCAACTTTTTCGCTCTCCTCTTTCACTTTCATCAAGAGGCTTTTTAGCTCCTCTTCACTTTCTGCCATAAGGGTGGTGTCATCTGCATATCTGAGGTTATTGATATTTCTCCTGGCAATCTTGATTCTAGCTTGTGTTTCTTCCAGTCCAGCGTTTCTCTTGATGTACTCTGCATAGAAGTTAAATAAGCAGGGTGACAATATACAGCCTTGACGTACTCCTTTTCCTATTTGGAACCAGTCTGTTGTTTCATGTCCAGTTCTAACTGTTGCTTCCTGACCTGCATACAGATTTCTCAAGAGGCAGGTCAGGTGGTCTGGTATTCCCATCTCTTTCAGAATTTTCCACAGTTTATTGTGATCCACACAGTCAAAGGCTTTGGCATAGTCAATAATGCAGCAATAGATGTTTTTCTGGAACTCTCTTGCTTTTTCCATTATCCAGCAGATGATGGCAATTGATCTCTGGTTCCTCTGCCTTTTCTAAAACCAGCTTGAACATCAGGGAGTTCACGGTTCACGTATTGCTGAAGCCTGGCTTGGAGAATTTTGAGCATCACTTTACTAGCATGTGAGATGAGTGCAATTGTGCAGTAGTTTGAGCATTCTTTGGCATTGCCTTTCTTTGGGATTGGAATGAAAACTGACCTTTTCCAGTCCTTTGGCCACTGCTGAGTTTTCCAAACTTGCTGGCATATTGAGTGCAGCACTTTCACAGCATCATCTTTCAGGATTTGAAACAGCTCAACTGGAATTCCATCACCTCCACTAGCTTTGTTCGTAGTGATGCTTTCTAAGGCCCACTTGACTTCACATTCTAAGATGTCTGGCTCTAGATTAGTGATCACATCATCATGATTATCTGGGTCATGAAGATCTTTTTTGTACAGTTCTTCTGTGTATTCTTGCCACCTCTTCTTAATATCTTCTGCTTCTGTTAGGTCCATACCATTTCTGTCCTTTATCAAGCCCATCTTTGCATGAAATATTCCCTTGGTATCTCTAATTTTCTTGAAGAGATCTCTAGTCTTTCCCATTTTGTTGCTTTCTTCTATTTCTTTGCATTGATCTCTAAAGAAGGCTTTCTTATCTCTTCTTGCTATTCTTTGGAACTCTGCATTCAGATGCTTATATCTTTCCTTTTCTCCTTTGCTTTTCGCCTCTCTTCTTTTCACAGCTATTTATAAGGCCTCCCCAGACAGCCATTTTGCTTTTTTGCATTTCTTTTCCATGGGGATGGTCTTGATCCCCGTCTCCTGTACAATGTCATGAACCTCAGTCCATAGTTCATCAGGCACTCTATCTATCAGATCTAGGCCCTTAAATCTATTTCTCATTTCCACTGTATAATCATTAGGGATTTGATTTAGGTCATACCTGAATGGTCTAGCGGTTTTCCCTACTTTCTTCATTTTAAGTCTGAATTTGGTAATAAGGAGTTCATGATCTGAGCCACAGTCAGCTCCTGGTCTTGTTTTTGTTGACTGTATAGAGCTTCTCCATCTTTGGCTGCAAAGAATATAATCAATCTGATTTCAGTGTTGACTATCTGGTGATGTCCATGTGTAGAGTCTTCTCTTGTGTTGTTGGAAGAGGGTGTTTGCTATGACCAGTGCGTTTTCTTGGCAAAACTCTATTAGTCTTTGCCCTGCTTCATTCTGCATTCCAAGGCCAAATTTGCCTGTTACTCCAGGTGTTTCTTGACTTCCTACTTTTGCATTCCAGTCCCCTATAATGAAAAGGACATCTTTTTTGGGTGTTAGTTCTAAAAGGTCTTGTAGGTCTTCATAAAACCATTCAACTTCAGTTTCTTCAGCATTACTGGTTGGGGCATAGACTTAGATAACTGTGATATTGAATGGTTTGCCTTGGAGACGAACAGAGGTCATTCTGTTGTTTTTGAGATTGCATCCAAGTACTGCATTTCGGACTCTTTTGTTGACCATGATGGCTACTCCATTTCTTCTGAGGGATTCCTGCCCGCAGTAGTAGATATAATGGTCATCTGAGTTAAATTCACCCATTCCAGTCCATTTTAGTTCACTGATTCCTAGAATGTCGATGTTCACCATTGCCATCTCTTGTTTGACCACTTCCAATTTGCCTTGATTCATGGACCTGACATTCCAGGTTCCTATGTAATATTGCTCTTTACAGCATCGGATCTTGCTTCTATCACCAGTCACATCCACAACTGGGTATTGTTTTTTCTTTGGCTCCATCCCTTCATTCTTTCTGGAGTTATTTCTCCACTGATTTCCAGTAGCATATTGGGCACCTAATGACCTGGGGAGTTTCTCTTTTGGTATCCTATCATTTTGCCTTTTCATGTTTTAATCCATGTATGGGCCTCTCTTAATCCTTTCATGTGGGGTCTACATGGGAAACCTTAAAAGGAAAGGGGCTAGCTTTAACGGTTGGAAACCAAGATGGCGTCCGGTGGAAGAGATAGGGGCGTGGTCTATGTTAAAGTTTTTGATTGGTTCTCTTGAGTTCCGTACACGTGGACAGTATGTGATTACCATATACTCCTGTTTAAGCTCATGACGACTTTACCTAATATACATATTCTAATTTGACCTTTAACGTGATTGGAGTAACTATGGCATTGACCTTTAACGTGATTGGTGTAACTATGGCATATTCTAATTTGACCTTTAACGTGATTGGTGCAACTATGGAAGGTCTTTCCCCGAACAACCTTGCTTGCCTATATAAACCAAGAGTTTGTGACAATAAAGCAGAACTGCTCAGACGGAACCCCTGTCATGTCTGATTGTCTCTAGCTCGCCGAGGGGCTGGGTTGGCGGACAGCAGGCTCACCTCTCCTCGGGACCCCTTGGCTTTGCTGAGGGAAGTTCCACTGCCTCTCTCTTTCTGCAGAGCGCCCCCCACAGAAACTGGTGCCCAACGTGGGGCCGTGAAGCAGACGGACGGAGGTGGTGTCACCGTGCAGCTCTGAAAGAAGGAGCAACAAAGGACCCTAGGCTGGTCACAGCGCGGAGCTCCCCTTTAGAGGAGTATCGCCCGAGGTAATCCGGATTTCAAGGTGGGCCCCCCTCTTCTTTGAGGGAAGCGGCAAAAAACTCTCCTGACTTATTTTCTTTCTTTTCTGATCTGTCCTTAATTCCTTTTTCTGGAGTTTCAGTGAACAGGCGAGTGGTTGTGGAGGTAATTGATAAGTCCTGGCTAGGGCCACTCTCTGGCGGACTTTGAAGGCCCTGCAACAAGTGAGCCTCAGTAACTAGAGCCTGACTGGGTCAAACTCCCCTTTAATCTTTCATAACTGAGGACGTGGCCTAGAATCTCCCTGTGGGCACGGGTCAGGCACTTAAAGGCCATTAGGGCGCCTGCCACTTGAAGACTCCCATGACAGGATAAGGGGGTCACGGAATGGGCTAGAAACCTCTAGGGTGCCCGCCCCTAGCAAGAAAACTTCTGTGCAATGACGCAGGCACATAAACAGTTCAAAAGCATACCACAAGCCCAACTTTCTGGCCACCACCACTCCCGGTAGGATTTTTGGTGGTTGTCCTCAGTGACTTTTCTATTCTCTCGGCAGCATGGGAAATAATATTGGGAAATCTGATGAGCCCGCACTCAGGGCACTGAGATATATGCTCATAAGCAGGGGACTTGAGATTTCTGATGTTCAGGCCATTAAGGTATGGGGGACCATTGTACAGTTAGCCCCCTGGGTTGCTTCGGCTAATCTGTTCTCTTGGGACACTTGAGATCAAGTACAAACCCTTGCTAGGCAGTGAGAGGTTCAACACGGTGAGGAGCCCCCCTTAGGGTTCTGTTTGACCATTTCGACCCTCAAGCTCTGTTTTTCACGGAGCGAGGAGCATGTCACTGATACGGGTACACCCAATTCAAAATCAGAAAAACAATGGGAAAAGTTAGATGAGGAACGCATCATGTCGGACCAAAATATAGCAAAAGAGACTGTAGGGGATAAAGACTCTAGAGCGAATAGTGGGCCATGGGAGCCTTTCGGGGATAATAAAGGGGCAGAAGAGAATAGAGACCCCTTTGATGCCTCGAGACTGGGAGCCCAGGGGAGAGACCTGTGCCTCTCCCTGCCTCCCCCATTTGAGGAAGTTTCAGGAGCGCCTTGGCTGGGAAAGACAATGAGGTCACCTTGGAGGGGGAGAGCCTATCCCGAGGACCCTTGGGGATCCTCGCTGCCCTTTATTGGCCCGACTCAAGCCTTTCCTGTAAACGTTAACCCGGGGGGAATAGGCCGGCAGCCTGGTACCCCTGGGAGGCCAATGATTTAAAAGAGCTCAAAAAGGCAGTGGCAGAGGATGGCCCAAACTCCCCGTGGGTGGAAACTATTCTCCAGGGCCTGGCTCATCAACCTTGTACGACCCAAGACTGGAAGATGCTATGTAAGGCAGTGCTTCCCAGAAACACCTATATCAAATGGTGTGCCTTTTTCAAGGAAGAGTGTCATGCTCAGGCAGAAAGAAATCAAGCTGCCAACCCTGCTATCCTGGTGACTTTTGGGATGTTGTCAGGGACGGCAGATCAATGGAGTACGGGACCTCAACAGGCCACCATTCCTGCTCCTTATACAGATCAGGTACGGGCCATATGCCTAGCCGCCTGGAAAAAGCTTGCAGAGGGCCCCAGTGAGCCCCCTATATCGGGCATCACTCAAAAAAATAATGAAGACCTCTCCACTTTCATAGATCGGGTGGAAAAGAGTATTCAGAGAAAATTTCCTCCAGGGCCCCTGAGAGATCAATTTGTTAGGCTATTAGTCTGGGATGGGATGAACTCAGACCATAAGTTGGCTTGCGCAGGACAGAAAGACCTCTCTATGGAGCAATGGATTGTAGCCACCAAAGACGTGGGGACACAGAGCCATCAGACCTGCTCTATTTCGATTGCCCTTCAGGCTCAGACTGAAGCTCTTACTGAGGCAATGACCAAGGCCCTATCCACTATGATGGCCTCTGGGAGGACCGTATCTAAGGGACCCCTAGTCCCCCCAAAATTGGGTCGATGCTTTGGCTGCAGACAAGAGGGACACTTTAAGAAGGAGTGCCCTCAAGGCGGGGGAAGACCTACTGGTTGGAGACCCCCCACTACTCCATGCCTGCGATGTAAGAAGGGATATCACTGGAGGACAGAGTGCAAATCTAAGTTTGATAATGACGGCAAGCCTTTAAACTAGATGAGGGGCAACCCCCCAGCCCCGTCACCCAAAGGGGGACCTCATTTCTTACCGGATCATATTGAAAAGTTCCTTCAAAAACCCTTCCCTGGATGCGGCTCGCTGTGACCCCCTATAAGGCTAATGGGGATCACTAAGGCCAAAGAGACCCCCAGAGCCAATTGGGCTGTGCCTATTGTGCCTGGATTAAGGCCTAAAATGGATATTACCATAGGAGGAAAGAGATTTCAATGTCTGATCGACACAGGCGCTGATCGGACCATCCTCAGGGCAGAGGAGGTCCCACCTAGTTGGAAATTGGTCCCTGGGCCTCAATTATTGGGCATTGGGGGGAACACTCAATCTAAGGAGACTGCTGAGTGGATCCCCTGGAAAGATGTTGATGGTTCTACAGGAGAGGTCCGGCCCCTGATAGCTTCTGGATTGAATGCAAATCTGCTTGGCCAGGATATTTGGGGACAAGCGGATGTATATATTACCACTAATTATAAGGGCCTTTATGATGACCTCGATGAGGAAAAATATCAACAACATTATAAAAATTCTCCCATACCAAACTATAGGGGAGATTCTGGATTTGATAAACTTCACAAGGGAGAGGCTCTAACCCGATGGAAGGTGCCCCCCCCAATCCTAAGGGCCACTGCCCCCCAGGTCCCTCCTATACAATGGAAACCCGCACCCCCAATATGGGTGGAGCAGTGGCCTCTTCCATCCAAGAAGTTACAAGCCCTTAGAGAAATCATCTCTGAACAACTAAATTTGGGACATATCTGCCCTTCTACTAGCCCTTGGAATACCCCGATATTTGTAATTAAAAAATCCTCAGGAAAATGGAGGATGTTACAAGATCTTAGGAAGATCAATGAGAGAATGATCATCCAAGGGACACCCCTAAGGGGGTTACCCTGGATACCAGCTATTCCTAGTAATCTGTGTCTTATGGTAATAGATATTAAAGACTGTTTCTTTTCTATACCTCTACAATCCCAAGATTGTGAAAAGTTTGCTTTTTCAGTACCCTCCACTAACTTCGAGGGGCCTGATGAGCGTTTTGAATGGACAGTTTTACCACAGGGAATGGCAAACAGCCCTGCCTATTGTCAAAATTATGTAAAAGATCTTCTCCAGCCAGTTAGAGGTCTGACATATATTAAATTGTATGTTTATATAGATGATATCATCTTGGGTGCCCCTACTGCTGAATAGCTGACAGAAGCATATAAAATTTTACAAAAGTGTCTATCAAAAGGGAAACTCCGTATATCCTCTGACAAAATCCAGGTTGTCCCGCCTTTTAAGATTCTGGGATCTCAGCTGTCCCTAGAAGGTGTGAGCCCCCTAAAACCCCAGCTATACATCCAAGATTCCTACTCCCTGATCAGCCTACAACGGGTCTTGGGAGAACTCAATTGGCTACGACCCTGGATCCCTGTTTCGACAGGTCAACTATTGCCCTTTTTTGATCTATTAAAAGATAAACAGCCCAATGATGAGATAACACTTCTACCTTCCCACAAAAAGATCTTTCAAGACATTCAAAGGGCCCTCAATGGGGCCCAGCTTACCAGGTATACCCCTGAAGAGAGTCTACAATTGTGGGTCCTGCCTAGTCCGTCCTTACTTATGGCAGCCTTGGTCCAGGGGGGAAAGCCTCTACAATGGGTTCACATCTCCTTAGGGGGAACTCCCCAAGTCTATACCTGCATAGATCAAATGGCTGACTTAATACAGAAGGGAAGAGATATCGCAGTTCGATGCTATGCGCATGAACCTGATAAGATTGTTATCCCACACAGACTATCAGATTTTGAATGGATTCAAAGAAACAATGGGAGAATAGCTTTAGCCCTGGAGGGGTACCTAGGCATCCTTGACTGTCATTATGGGCCACACAAATGGGTTACTTCTTTTGGTCGCCTAGATTGGAGGGCGCCCCAACTATTTCTCTTTAAGCCTATACCAGATGCCCTCAATGTTTTTTCTGATGGAGGAAAGAATGGTGCAGCAGTCGTCCTGTTCCAGCCACCACAGCTATCACAACAGCCAGATGAGTATATACGAAAATACTTTGGGCCTTGTGAGGGGTCCACACAGTTTAAAGAATTATTTGCTGTTGTCATGGCGCTCACAATACTGCTCCTCTCCAGTGGTTGGGTAGTGAAATTGGCATTTGCTCAAGATTCTAGCAGTTATCTATTATCACTTTCAGTAACTTCAAGAAAGTTTGTATTTTATGCAATATTTATATTTTCACTTTGAATTTTATTTGCTGTTGCATTTATATCATATTCTCCAGATGCTGATGTTTTAAGCAGTGTGAAAAATAGAATCTAGTGTTAAGTGTACAGAATTCTGTTCCCTTTGAGTGAGTACTAATTTTACAAATGACCAGTTTTGTAACATGTATTTGTAAGTATTTTGTATTTTCTTTCCTATACAATCCTGTATACATCCAGGAATTTGATTATGAAAACTCAAAAGAAATACTTCTTTGATCTCTAAATAATCAAGAATGGCCTGTCTTTCTGAACATCCTATAAATGACTAGATTTTTATATAGAGAAATGTAATCATTGAGAAGTATGTTTCTATTTCATCCTCAGAAATTTTTTATGCTATTCTCATGTCATAAAAGTATATCTTTGCAGTATATGTTTAGTCTTTAGCAAGTTAGTTGTTTTTCTCAAAATTTAACTTAAAAAAATAGCAGAAAAATAATTGCTATCCACTATCTGACTGGTGAGTTGTCAACAAACAAACAAAAGATTATTTTAATTGCTTTTCTTTGTGTAAGTTTAAATTGGTTAAAAAAAAAAATGATTAGTCAGACTGTCAACTTTGTTGTTTGTACAAATATATGTAGGGAAAGGGTAACTATAAATTATGACAATTTGAAATGCAATTATAATCTGAAGATACAATGTGTATTCACAGTCAGAAAAATATAACATTGGCAAGAAACGTTGCTAGGAAATAAAGCTCTCACTACCAATTAGTATTCCTGGAAGTTTTCTGTTAAATGAATGTATTATTTCATTTTGAAAGTTTCTCTGGATTAATTTGGATTTTCAAATGGGGTTTACATAAGAACCAAGGTGATAAAAAAAATTGTAAGTCAAACTTAAATCTATCCAATGCTTTTCAAAAGTAAGAATAGGTATTCTGACAAAATCCCACTTATAATATCAAATCTCTGCATTCCATTTGTACTAGTGATGCAGGAAAAATCATCATAATGCATCATAAAATTGACTTGTTTGATTTTACTAGGAAAAAAGAAAAAGGTTTACTTTTAGAAGAAGCACCTTCATTGCCCAAATTGTTTTGCATTTGGTTCACTAGAAAATAAGCCATTATTGGCCAATAGATAATCAGTAGATGAAAAGATATGATAGAGATGCACTCTTTTCTGCCACCTTTAATGCCTAAGTTCTAATAATTTGGTTCCTAACCTGCCGATTTTGAAGCAATCTATATTTTTCAGTCATTTATTTAGAATCCTGTGACCCTTCTCATTGCTTTAAACAGTGGGGAACACTTCAGACAATACACTACTGGCTTCACTTTTCCCTCTCTAGTAACATGCTCTAGTAACTTTGAGAAATGACTAATCACTTTCCCTAGAACAATGGCCAGAAGATTTTTTGTTAGAATTTGATAAGTTAATTCAGTTCAGTCTCAGTCGTGTCCAGCTATTTGTGACCCCATGGACTGAAGCATGCCCTGTCCATCACCAACTCCCGGAGCTTACACAAACTCATGTCCATTGAGTTGGTGATGCCATCCAACCATCTCGTCCTCTGTCATCCCCTTATCCTCCTGCCTTCAATCTTTCCCAGCATCAGGATCTTTTCTAGAGAGTCAGTTCTTTGTATCATGTGGCCAAAGTATTGGAGTTTCAGTTTTAGCATCAGCCCTTCCAATGAATATTCAGGACTGATTTCCTTTAGGAATAATTAGTTTGATCTCCTTACAGTCCAAGGGATTCTCAAGAGTCTTCTCCAACACCACAGTTCAAAAGCATCAATTCTTCGGTGCTCAGCTTTCTTTATAGTCCACCTCTCACATCCATACAAGACTACTGAAAAAAACATAGCTTTGACTAGATGGGCTTTTGTCAGCAAAGTAGTGTCTCTGCTTTTTAACGTGTTGTCTAGGTTGGTCATAGCTTTTCTTCCAAGGAGCAAGCATCTTTTAATTTCATGGCTGCAGTCACTGTCTGCAGTGATCTTGGAGCCCAAGAAAATAAAGTCTATCACTGTTTCCATCGTTTGCCATTTGATCCATGGCAGGAGGAAAAAGCTGTGTCTCATACACACTATTCCTCTCACTTTCCAATGAGTAACAATGAAGTGGCCTCATATTAGGAAAGGCCAGGTAGATAATAGAAACAGTAGTGATATTTTAGGATGATTCTCAATTATTGTTAGTCTTGCTTTGAATTAAATGTTTCAATAAACTCAACCACAGTTATTTTAGTTCATGCATATCAAAATTTAGCAAGTTCCTAGAAACTTAGCAGTACATAAAAAATTACCAAATGATTTAAATTTCCCAAGAAGATTTAAATCCCTAAATTTCCTAAGAAGGAAGTATCACTAAGAACAAAGCTAGTGGAGGTGATGGAATTCCAGTTGAGCTTTTTCAAATCCTGAAAGATGATGCTGTGAAAGTGCTGCACTCAATATGCCAGCACATTTAGAAAACCCATCACTGGCCACAGGACTGGAAAAGGTCAGTTTTCATTCCAATCCCAGAGAAAGGCAATGCCAAAGAATGCTAAAACTACTGCACAATTGCACTCATCTCACACACTAGTAAAGTAATGCTCAAAATTCTCCAAGCCAGGCTTCAGCAATACCTGAACTGTGAAATTCCAGATGTTCAAGCTGGTTTTAGAAAAGGCAGAGAAACCAGAGATCAAATTGCCAACATCTGCTGATCATTGAAAAAGCAAGAGAGTTCCAGAAAAACATCTATTTCTGCTTTACTGACTATCAAAGCTTTTGACTGTGGATCACAATAAACTGTGGAAAATTCTGAAAGAGATGGGAATATCAGACCACGCGACCTGTCTCCTGAGAAATCTATATGCAGGTCAGGAGGCAACAGTTAGAACTGCACATGGAACAACAAACTGGTTCCAAATAGGAAAAGGAGGACATCAAGGCTGTATATTGTCACCCTGCTTAATTTAACTTATATGCAGAGTATATCATGAGAAACGCGGAGCTGAAGGAAACACAAGCTGGAATCATGATTGCCAGGAAAAATATCAATAATCTCAGATATGCAGATGACACCACCCTTATGGCAGAAAATAAAGAAGAACTAAAGAGCCTGTTGATGAAAATGAAAGAGGAGAGTGAAAACGTTAGCTTAAAGCTCAACATTCAGAAAACTAAGACCATGGCATCCAGTCCCATCACTTCATGGCAAATAGATGGGGAAACAGTGACAGACTTTATTTTCTTGGGCTCCAAAATCACTGCAGATGGTGACTGCAGCCATGAAATTAAAAGACACTTGCTTATAGGAAGAAAAACTATTACCAACCTAGATAGCATATTAAAAAGCAGAGACATTATTTTGCCAACAAAGGTCCGTCTAGTAAAGGCTATGATTTTTCCAGTGGTGATGTATGGATGTGAGAGTCGGACTATAAAGAAAGCTGAGCGCCGAACAATTTATGCTTTTGAACTGAGGTGTTGGAAAAGACTCTTGAGAGTCCCTTGGACTGCAAGTAGATCGAAGCAGTCCATCCTAAAGGAGATCAGTCCTGGGTGTTCATTGGAAGGACTTATGTTGAAGCTGAAACTCCGATATTCTGGCCACCTGATACAAAAAACTGACTCATTTGAAAAGACCCTGATGCTGGGAAAGATTGAAGACAGGAGGAGAAGGGGACAACAGAGGATGAGATGGTTGGATGGCATCACCAACTCAATGGACATAAGTTTGATTAAGCTCTGGGAGTTGGTGATGGACAGGGAGGCCTGGCGTGCTACAGTCCATTGGGTTGCAAAGAGTTGGACATGACTGAGTGACTAAACAACAAATAGAATAAGAGATACACATGAAAATATTTTTCTTCTCCCTCCTCACTGATAACTCAAGTTATGTACCTAATTAATGCAAATTTCAATAAATTGGCAATCATGGGTTTGTCTGGTCAAAATTTAGTTAGGTACAAAATCTAATTACTTTCAACTAGAAAGCAATTTCTTGAAATTGTTAATACTAATGTGAACTAGTATTATTTGTATTAGTATTACTGTGTTAAAAATATGAATACATATATTACATGAGGTTGAAATAATACTGTAAGAAGTAGCAGGTAAAGTGGAGAAGGCAATGGCAACCCACTCCAGTACTCTTGCCTGGAAAATCTCATGGACCGAGGAGCCTGGTAGGCTGCAGTCCATGGGGTCGCAAAGAGTCAGACACGACTGAGCAACTTCACTTTCACTTTTCACTTTCATGCATTGGAGAAGGAAATGACAACCCACTCCAGTGTTCTTGCCTGGAGAATCCCAGGGAGAGGGGAGCCTGTTGGGCTGCCGTCTATGGGGTCGCACAGAGTTGGACACGACTGAAGTGACTTAGCAGCAGCAGGTAAAGATGATAGAAAAGAGAAAAATAGAATAAATGTCCTTAATTGTCACAGTGGTAAAAAATATATATACACTTAATATAAGAGTCTGGCTGAGTCTATATTTTTCAAATCTTTGTATTATTTAATCTATTATTTTTATTATTTTGTTTTTTATTTAAATTTACCAAAATAGTAGCATGAGACATAGTTAATGTTTTCAATTTAAAGTGAATTATATTTATACATTAATTTATATTTAATTTATAATTTTGTTGATTTTATATTTTATTTACATGTTTATTTTAGTTGATAAGAGCTATTAGCTTAAGAAATTAGACTTAGTCTTACCTTTGTGTGTGTATATATATATGTGTGTATATATAAATATATATATATGTAAGCAAACCTCAGTATGAGAAACATTTTTTCCATTTAAAAGCTACTATTTTAAAATATATTGTAAAAGCTATTTGACTCAGAAACATTATTTGAAGTCTCTGTAAGGCTTAGCTAGTCAATAGCTTTCTATTCTTCCCTACTTCCCCAACAAACTTCCAGGAATAGAGTATATCTCTCAAAGCCTGAGAAACTACAGCACCCATGCACATGTTCACCTTATGGTTAAAGATATTCCCCGATATATTTGCTCTGGGATGTCATTTGCTAACGCAATCTTTATGAGTTAAGCATAGTTTTCAGAATAAATGCATACCCACTCTGATTGGAACTCTCATGGTTTGAATATACAAAGTTTCAGTTAAGATCAATATTGGTTTTCAGATGAAAGTTTACAGGACATAAATTTCTCAAGTAAAAACCAAACGGAGTTAATAGACGGTAATGATAGATGTCAGAAATGTAAACTCCTGCGGTCTTACTCATCTCCGAAAACTCAGCTACTTTTGTCATTTCCTCCAGGAAGACTTCCTGGGCCTCCAGGCTCCAACGGTGGGCCTGGTGCTGCTCCTCTAGACTCTCAGAGTACCAGTCCTAATTGTGTTCTTTCCCATTAATCAGATGGAAAAGGAAAGGGTATAGGTGTTGGTCTTTTAATCTCTATATCAGATAAAAGGCTTGTCTCAAAGTCTCATACCCAATGCCTAGTGTATATTAGACCCTCAATGTTTACTGAATCGGTCTAGCTCCTGCAAATCTTATTTTCCAGGAGGAAGAACACTTTTAATAAGAGGCTCTTTCTCACGGGTTACTCAGCAAATGTCAAGTCTTTTAAACTATTGCCTAGGAAAATCTTACACTGGAAACTTTAACCTTTAGAAGCCTTATTAGCATTTACTTGAATGCTATGTTATGCAATGAATAACCGGCTACGTCTAAAGTTAGCTAACTTGTACTCCAATAACACAGATTTAATAAAATGTAAAGTGGATAGTGAAATTATCAAAAAACGTAAACTCCCAGCTTATTACTCTCTAGCAAAGAACATATTCTCTAGTTAATCTTCTATTTCCTAATGATCTATGGCCACTTAGTCATTCTTAGAATCCAGTCAAATCAATTACAACATCAGTCCTTACAGCTTTCAGGCAGGAATATCCTTCATTTGCCCACATCTGCATGTTTCCCTGTGGATGAAGATTTCATTGTATGCCAGGTGGAAGCATAGCTCAGTCAGTAAAGAATCCGCCTGCAATGGAAGAGACCCAGGTTTGATTCCTGGGTTGGGAAGATCCCCTGGAGAAGGAAGTGGCAATCCACTCCAGTATTCTTACCTGGAAAATCCCACGGAGAGAGGAGCCTGGTGGGCTGCAGTCCATGGACTCATAAGAGTTGGACACAACTTAGCGACTAAACCACCACCATCACAGGTGAAAGCTGATTTTTAAAATGACATGTTCTTTGAGTAATTTTCCCTATTTGAAAAAAAAAAAAAAAACACTGAAAAGATAGAGGCTTTGGAATAAGCAACAGTACAATTGCACTTAATGTGTGTCCACTCAGGCTTTCTCTATGCTCACTAATTTACTTTTTGTTGTTCAGTCACTCAGTTGTGCCCAACTTTTTGTGACCCCATGGAGAGCAGCACACCAGGCTTCCCTGTCCTTCACCATTTTCTGGAGCTTGCTCAAACTTATGTCCATTGAGCCAGTGATGCCATCCAACCACCTCTTCCTCTGTTGTTCCCTTCTCCTCCCGCCTTCAATCTTTCCCAGCATCAGGGTCTTTTCCAATGAGTCAGTTCTCATCGTGGAGAGAAGCTCCAAAATATTGGAGCTTCAGCTTCAGTATCAGTACTTTCAATGAATATTCAGGTTTGATTTCCTTTAGGATTGGCTGGTTTGAGCTCCTTGCAGTAAGGGATTCTTGAGAGTCTTTCTCCAACACTACAGCTCAAAAGCATCAATTATTTCAGTCTTCTTTATGGTCCAGCTCTCACACCCATACATGACTACTGGAAAAACCATAGCTTTGACTATACTGACCTTTGTTGACAGAGTGATGTCTCTGCTTTTTAATACACTGTCTAGGTTTGTCATAGCTTTTCTAAATGCATCTATAAATAGTTTATGATTCTTCCTCTAGTTTTCCATGAGCACATGTACTCATAATTATTTTATATTTTATATGTATTTGCATTCATTCCACAAATATTTCTTGAGCATGTATTTTACATAAGGCACCTGTATAGTTCTATAATATATGTATATTTCTTATAGAAAATATTTCTAACTTATATGAGGAAATTAGATATATCAGTGTTTGTAAAACTGTGAATCTCTGTATTCTGCACCTAAGCACAACTACAGCTCTCTCAAGCTAGAACCCATGAAATTATTTGAGCCCATTGGTTAGTCTTCAAAGCATAAGAAAGAGACCATGTTTGGAAGAACCATGTGTCATTCCCCTCTAATTGTAGTTCTGCTACTGTTGACTGATTTGTTTTTGGTCTCAGTCAGTTCATTTCAGTCGCTCAGTCATGTCTGACTCTGCGAGTCCATGGACTATAGCATGCCAGGCTTCCCTGTCCATCACCAACTCCCAGAGTTTACTCAAACTCATGTCCATTGAGTTGGTGATGCCATCCAACCATTTCATCCTCTGTTGTCCCCTTCTCCTCATTTCCTGGTATGTTATCATCTCCTCCCAGGTTTCATACTCTTCCTGGAACTCTTGACATTCTATCACAAAACTTATCCTTCCCCTAGCCTTTCTATCTCAGTAAATGGCATGGTCATTGACACTGTGCCTTATATCAAAAATTTCAGAGTTAACCTTGATTTCTCTCATCCCCTCCTGAGTATCTAATCTAATATTTTGATAACCATTGGCTTTATCTTTAAAGGTACCACAAACCCATTAATTTATCTCCATCTCCTCTGTTCTTACCTGGTCCATCACCATCTCTCACCTAGTCCACTGAAATCACTTTGCTATTAGCTTTCCCCTTTCAACTCTTGGAATTTTGCTGTTCATTCTCTGCACAGCAGTCAGAGTGATGCTGTAAATCTAAACAGATCCTGTAACTCCAGTGCTCTCCTGTGGCTTCTTTTTCCATGTGGAAGTTTTACCACTCAAAGCCCTTTCTGTGATCTTCATGAGTTTCATGATGCTCCCTGCCACCCCTACCCCCACCCCCTCCACCCCCGCTCCATCTACCTTCCTTTCCTACACTCTCTCCTCTGCTCACTAAGCTGCAGTCACTTTGGCTTCTTGCTGGAATACCAAAAAGGCAAAAAGCCTTCTCCTTCTTCAGGGCCTTTGCATTTCTATTCCCAGAAACATTTTACTCCAGTTCTTTGTGGTTTAAGTGCGTGTGTGCTCAGTCATGTCCAACTCCTTGTGACCCTGTGGACTGCAGTCCACCAGGCTCTTCTGTCCATGGGATTCTCCAGGCAAGAATACTGCAATGGGTTGCCATGCCCTGCTCCAATCTAAATAACTCACCTTCCCTTCATTCACTTATCAGTTTCCCTCATTACAGCTCTTTGTGATCTTGTTTTATGTATTTTTTATGGTCTGCTTCTATCCACCTAATCATTATCTTCATGAAAGCAAGAGACTCTCTCTATTATTCATCTGAATGCTTGGATCAGGCACTTGTTCACCTAAATGTGTGCCTCGAACATATTTGGCCAAAGGATTTGTTGGATGAATAAGCAAATGAATACTTGAATGAATTTTCATTTTTAAAAGTCAATATGCTTAGAGTATAAACGTAACTCATGACATTGCAGTTCACTCAGACACTCAGAGCTAAGTGACTACATGCTGCTGCTAAGTCACTTCAGTCGTGTCCGACTCTGTGTGATCCCATAGACGGCAGCCCACCAGGCTCCCCCGTCCCTGGGATTCTCCAGGCAAGAACACTGGAGTCGGTTGCCTTTCCTTCTCCAATGCATGAAAGTGAAAAGTGAAAGTGAAGTCGCTCAGTCGTGTCTGACTCCTAGCGACCCCATGGACTGCAGCCTACCAGGCTCCTCCATCCATGGGATTTGCCAGGCAAGAGTACTAGAGTGGGTTGCCATACATAAATGATCCTTAAACAGGAGAGAAGAGGGCAGGGCATGACTTTTGAAAGAATGACATGTCCCAGAGGACAAAACATAAACCAAGCAGAATCAAATGGGCCCAAGATGGCAGACAAGTCAACTTTGACTAGACCTTGATCCTCATTCAGCAAGCTAAATGACATACCCAGAGGCATCATGACATTTCCAAGGCACTATCAAAAGACCAAAAAGTGGGCAGTGGCCCAATTCCCGGAAATCTCCACCCCTTCCCCAAAATAGTTGGAATAATCCTGCCACTCATTAGCCTATGAAATTACCCATGAAAGCTAACCATGCCACATTTTGAGGCCACTGCACTTGCCCTCTGTGACGGCCAACATTCTGTCTGTGGCGTGTGTTTGTTTCTCTTGAATAAATCCACTTCTCACCTATCACTTTATCTCTCATTGAATTCTTTCTGCAATGAGACACCAAGAACCTGAGCTTCAATAGGTCCTGAAATCCAGTCTGTGATCTTAGTGGAAAGACCATGGGTTTTGGCTGGGTTCAGGTCCCAGCCACATGGATTTGAGTCCCAAACTGGGTTTTGGCTGGGTTTGAGTCCCAGCTCATGGATTCAAGTCTCAACCTGAGGTAAATGGCTTCAATTCCATGATGTAGGTACTGGAGCTTGAGGTTAAATAACAGATTCTTTTGTTTCTTTTTTCCCAGCATAATTCGCTGCCTGTTTTCTGAAACAATTTTCTGGCTTCAGAGAAAAACATTCTCAAACAAATACCACTTTAAACAAAGACAAATCTTTAAACAAACTTTCAACATAAATAGACAATGATCATTTTTAGTTATGTAAATTTATAACATTTGATTAAAGGAAAATTTTAGTACCTTAGTAATATGCAGGAAATATGAAATATATGCTAATGTTTGAATTGTACACATTTGGTAGGAAGAAAAAAATAGTTCTTTAAAAGATAAGGTTCTATAACTCTACAATTTGCTTATAAGATATAATAAATGTAATATTTTTCCTAATTAACCAGGAGTAAATAGAGGATATAATCAATTTTTATCAAAAATGAAAAAATGAGTTATTTTATATTTTAATATATTAATATATTTACCATATTATATTTATATATTAAATTATACATTTAATATAAATTTTATATTTAAATTATACTGTTTTAATGTATTTTTAAATATTTATTATATTTTACTGAATATTGAAGTTCAGCTCTTGGATCAGACAGAAAAAAATATTCAAGTCACATAAGAAAATAAAATTCTCCTATGAGATAAAATAAGGAAGGCTGGGAAAATTCTCATGGAGACAAAAGACAGAATTAAAAAAATTATTGCAAGACACTGTATCATTTTATTCTTAAAGAAAAATGCTTTCTTGCTTTATGACAATATTCAGAACCTCTCCCTAAATGTACATGGAATTACAGATTCTACTGAATGAAGAAAAGAATACAGCAAGTTTGTCTGAGATCTGGCAGTCATGAATAAGGAATTTCTAGACTCGCCTTGAATGCCAATGAATGTCAAATTCATGAAACTTACTAATAACAGCACTAACATTTGTGTAATACTTTATAGTTTATGGACACTTTCAAATACATCATCTCATTTGGTTTTCAAAATGACCCTTGGGAAAATCAGAATATATTTGATGATATTTAACTGATGGCAGAAGTTAGGTCAAGCCTGAAGTCACTTAATGGCTTCCCAGATGGCTCAGTGGCAATAAAAATCTGTTTGCCAGTGCCAGAGTCATAGGAGGTACAGGTTCAATCCCTGGGTCTGAAAGATCCCTTGGGGGAGGAAACGGCAACCCACTGCAGTATTTCTGTCTGAAAAATCCTATGGACAGAGGAGCCTGGTGGGCTACAGTCCATGGAGTCACAAAGAGCCAGCCAGACACAACTGAGTAACTCAGCACACACACACACACAGTTACTTAATTGTTGTTTTTGTTCAATTGCTCAGTATGTCCAACTCTTTGTGACTCTGTGGACAGGAGCACACCAGGCTTCCCTTCCCTTCACCATCTCCCAGAGCTTGCTCAAACTCATGTCCACTGAGTCCGTGATGCCATCCAACCATCTCATCCTCTGTCATCACCTTCTCCTCCTGCCTTCAATCTTTCCCAGCATCAAGGTTTTTTCCAATGAGTCAGCTGTTCTCATCATATGGCCAAAGTATTGGAGTTTCAGCATCAGTCCTTCAGGGTTGATTTCTTTTTGGATTGACTGTGCCTTGCAGTCCAAGGGACTCTAAGAGTCTTCTCCAACACCACAACTCAAAGGCATCAATTTTTCAGTGCTCATCTTTCTTTAAGATCCAAATCTTGCATCCATACATGACTACTAGAAAAACCATTGCTTTCACTAGACAGACCTTTGTCAGTGTAGTGATGTCTCTGCTTTTTAATACACTGTCTAAGGGCTTCCCTGATAGCTCAGTTGGTAAAGAATCCTCCTGCAATGCAGGAGACACCGGTTTGATTCTTGGGTCAGGAAGATCTGCTGGAGAATAATGGATGGACTACCCACTCCAGTGTTCTTGGGCTTCTCTTGTGGCTCAGCTGTAAAGAATCTGCCTGCAATGCTGGAGACCTGGGTTCGATCACTGGGTTGGGATGATCCCCTGGAGAAGGGAGTGGCTACCCACTGCAGTATTCTGGCCAGGAGAATTCCCTGGACTGTATAGTCCATGGGGACACGACTGAGAGACTTTCACTGTCATTTTTCACAGGTTTTCTTCCAAGGAGCAAGGGTCTTTTAATTTCATGGCTGCAGTCACCATCCACAGTGAATTTGGAGCCCCCCAAAATAAAGTCTGTCACTGTTTCCAATGTTTCCCTATCTATTTGCCCTGAAATGATGGTACCGGATGCCATGATCTTGACTTTTTTGAATGTTGAGTTTTAAGCAAGCTTTTTCATTCTCCTCTTTCACCTTCATCAAGAGACTCTTTGGTTCCTCTTTGCTTTCTACCATAAGGGTGGTGCTATCTGAATATCTGAAGTTATTGATATTTCTCCAGGCAATCTTTGATTTCAGCTTGTGCTTCATCCAGTCCAGCATTTTGCATGATGTACCCTGCATGTAAGTTAAATGAGCAGGGTGACAATATACAGCCTTGATGTACTCCTTTCCCAATTTCGAACCAGTCATTTAATACTGTATTCAGTTCAGTTCAGTCACTCAGTTGTGTCCAACTCTTTGTGACCCCATGAATTGCAGCATGCCAGGCCTCCCTGTCCATCACCAACTCTGAGTCCACCCAAACCCATGTCCATCAAGTCGGTGATGCCATCCAACCAGCTCACCCTCTGTGGTCCCCTTTTCCTGTATTGTCCTGTATTGAAATAAGCAAAATCTACTCTGCAGCTTAACCTTATTTTACTTGGGAACAAAGCTCTGCATTGCACAAGAGTACATAGGTTGAACCTGCAGCAGCCCTGGGACACTCAAGGCAGCAATTTACGTTTCCACTGAGATGCAAATAGATGATTACAGATCCTTTTCTGTCCGAAGATTTGGGGGGGAAATGAAAGAAAGAGCCTGCAAGCACTCTACTTCAGAAAACGTGGACCTCCTCCAGTGAGGAGTTTGCATAAGTAGGAACCCTGGAAGAGAAACCTGGCCTTATCCACAGGCCAGCTGGGGCCATCCTATCCTCACTTTAAGCTGTGCTAGAGAAGGAAATGGCAACCCACTCCAGTGTTCTTGCTTGGAGAATCCCAGGGACGGGGGAGCCTGGTGGGCTGCCGTCTACGGGGTCGCACATAGTCAGACACGACTGAAGCAACTTAGCAGCAGCAGCAGTGAACATCATGTGTGACAGTGTATTAATGTTCTTGAAAATGTTCATCTGTGCCAATTTTTTAAGATAATGAGTCAAGGCATAGTTTAAATTTGTTAAGTGATGGGCTTCCCTGGTGGCCTAGATGGTAAAGAATCTGCCTACAATGCTGGGTTCAAGCCCTGGGTCGGGAAGATCCCCTGGAAAACCCCTGGAGAAGGGAATGGCTATCCATTCCAATATTCTTGCCTGGAGAATTTAATGGACAGAGGAACCTGTTGGGCTATAATCCATGCAGTCTCAGAGTTGTACATGACTGAGTGACTACATTTCACTTCACTTCAAGGAGGGTTTAGACTAAGATGTGCAGAGTGAGTAGGAGCTAGCCAGGTAAGGAAGAAGGAAGAAGGAAGGGCAAGCAGCAGTATTCCAGGCAGAGAAAGTGGCATGAGTGAAAGTCAGAGGCAAGAGTTGGTACAGCCCACTTTACTATTGTGTGCCAGAATTCTTCACTGAGGAATTAATGTGTGTTTTCTTTACATAGCTATAGATGAATCAGAAGCACAAGCACTAATTTTTTTTTCCTCTTCAAATCTCTGTCCCAGTTACACTTTAAATTGATAGAGTCCTGGACCCTGCTTTGCAGAGTTAAGAAAATTTGGGGACTTACCTGGTGGCCCAGTGGGTAAGAATCTGCCTTGCAATGCAGAGGACATAGGTTGGATACCTGTGGGGAACTAAGATCCAGCATGCTATGGAGCAACTAAGCCTGTGTGCTGCAACTACTGAGCCTCGCCACAACTAGAGTCCATGCCCCACAAGGAAAGATCCTGCATGATGCAATTAAGACCTGATGCCACCAAAGAGAAAAATAGTTTTAAAAAGAAAATTTTCTTTTGTAATAGAAAATAGTCCAAGAAAGCAGATATGCTTTGAGGTCGTAAGATCAGGAACCAGACATGACAAAATTGAAAGAGGCTCCTAGGAGGGTTGATGATGAGGGGTCCTGAGAGTAGCAGATCTGCACTCCACCTCTTCACTGTATCCTGGGGAGTTGTCAGGAGCTTGAAGAATGGCTGGGTCCAATCACCAAAGCTCCTAGTTTCTGCAAGGGCCTCAGTACTCATGTTACCAATGATACCTCTTTACAAAGAAAATCCAGGCTTGGACAATAAACAGGGACCTATTTGGGCCAAAGAGAACACCTACTAAATCTGAGGTATGGTGGGGTTGGCCGAGGGATAGATGTATTAGTTTCCTTTCAGTTCAGTTCAGTCGCTCAGTCGTGTCCGACTCTTTGCGACCCCATAAATTGCAACATGCCAGGCCTCCCTGTCCATCACCAACTCCCAGATTTCACTCAAACTCAGGTCCATCGAGTAGGTGATGCCATCCAGCCATCTCATCCTCTGTCATCCCCTTCTCCTCCTGCTCCCAATCCCTCCCAGCATCAGAGTTTTTTCCAATGAGTCAACTCTTCACATGAGGTGGCCAAAGTACTGGAGTTTCAGCTTTAGCATCATTCCTTTGAAAGAACACCCAGGGCTGATCTCCTTCAGAATGGACTGGTTGGATCTCCTTGCAGTCCAAGGGACTCTCAAGTGTCTTCTCCAACACCGCAGTTAAACATCAATTCTTCGACACTCAGCTTTCTTCACAGTCCAACTCTCACATCCATACATAACTACTGGAAAAACCATAGCCTTGTCTAGACGGACCTTTGTTGGCAAAGTAATGTCTCTGTTTTTGAATATGTTATCCAGGTTGGTCATAACTTTCCTAGTGTCCTTTAGAAGTATGTAATTGCTGTAAATACTCATTTAGAATATGTTGACTGCTTATCTCAGACTCAAAAACTTTAAGATTCTGAGCTCTGATCCAGGCCTTCGGAATATGAGTGGCTCATATTTACTTCTGTCTCCAGAATTAGTAGGGTTTCCAAAGGTCTCAGGATCTTCAATTTTTACACATTTATACATTCAGAATATGTGTGTGTGCTCAGCCACCTATGATTCTTTGTGACACCATGGACTGTAGCCTGCCAGGCTCCTCTATCCATGGGATTTTTCAGGCAACAATACTGGAGTGGGTTGCCATTCCTACTCCAGGGAATCTTCCCAACCCAGGGATTGAACCCATGTATCTTATATCTCCTGCATTATCAGGCAGATTCTTTACTATTGTACCACCTGGGAAGCCTACATTTAGAATTATAAGTATTCATTTTCATAATCATTTGGCAAACTATATATTATAATTGTCATGATCACAAAGGCCAGAAACCAATATGAACATAGGCAATGCAAAGGTAGAACATTTACGACATAAGAGTTAAAATAAGAGGAAACACTCATATACACAGCACCACTTTTTCCAGGTACTGTTTTAAGTGATTGAGCTAGATTAAGTTGCATGATCCTCTTAACAGCTCTATAGACAGATACTACTTTTATCTTAAGTGTATATTGCCAAGAGAAGGATAGTGGATGAAGAAATGCAAATCCTGTGTAGGTAACATTTTCCAACAGGAGAGAAGATGACATTAGGCACCAGTGAAGTAAAGCTAAATGTAATTCTTGGATCAAAGTCAAATACGATCATAAGGAAAAACTAATCCATTATTTGTACCAACATTAAAACCAGACACAGAACAACTTTTTGCCACATAAAGAATGGGTGACATGATTATATGAACTTCTTTTGCCCTCTCTTGTTTGGGAGTCTGTTGCTTATTGTATATAAGGCTTTTTGGCATTATCTTTCTTGGGTTTTCATTAAACAATGAAGGCTTACTGTCAAGTGATTTCCAGCATTATTATCAGGCAGCTGTACCATCTTATTTTTAATCATCATTTCCAAAGAATCTAGGAGCCTCTCATTGATTGTAATAAGTCAAAATACTCTGCAATTGGAAATTTTATATACTATTGTTCAATAGAACCTACTATCCAGTTTATTCAATTTATTTTATAGTAAAATCTATCAGAAATCATTGCGTTAATTATCTGGCTCGACTGCCAGGAAATTCTAGTGCTATAGTTTTTCCCCAGAGCACCAAGGGGAGTTTACTCATTTGTCATTCATATTATCCCCAATGTTTTATTGTCAATGACATGGCTGACCCTAAGCAAAACTGAAAGGCAGCCAAAGTTCATTTTAAGAGTCCTTCTTTTTTTCATGCATACTCTCTTCAGCTTTTTTATAAAACATGGATTGTTTTTAGTCCCAGGAATGCTCTGATATCCACTGACATTTACTGGATTTATGAAGTGCTTTGAACACCCAATGTTTGTCATTAGGCTTGAACTGATCTTTCCATTGCTAAATTCTCTTATAAATGCTTAGTCCTTATGTAATCTAACTTATCTTCAGCATTTGATACTTATTCCTTGATTTATCATTTTTCTTTGCCACTTTGGCCTCCCACTTGGACATCTCATTTCCTGGATTTTCTTCCTATTCCACTGCTAACTTCTTTCTGATCTCCCTTGTTCCTTCTCTTCTCTCTAGTCTTTTAACATTGGAGGGATGCAGTGCTCAGAGTTTGGTTGTCTTCTCTTTCTCCCTATAATCACTCTTTTGATGATCTCATTGCTGGAAACATCATCTATACACCCATGAGTATCATTGTATCCCTTCAGTGGGTCTTCCTCCTGAACTCCAGACTCATGTTTCCAACTAGTTACTTGAAAGCCTCTCAGGGATATCTAGTAGGCTGACAAAAACTGAGCTCTGTATGTTCCCCAGAAAATCTGCTTCTCCTGAAATCTTTTCTGTCTCACTCGAAAGAAACTCAATTTTTCCAATTAATCCAGGCAAAATCTTTGGAAACATCCTGGACTCCTTCATTAGCTCACATCACACATCCAACTTTATGCACCTAACTTGAAAATACATCCAGAATTCAACCTCTCCTGACTACAGTAATACCACCCTGAATGAACCATCATCATCATCTCCTATTAGATTATTGCAATAACTTTGTAGCTGCTTTTCCTGTCTCTGTCCTATAAAGTGTTTTGGTTTAGGTGCCTCCAATAACAGATCCTGAGTGAGAATTTGGGTATAATTTATTTAGAAGATGTTCCTAAGAACCATTGTAGGATGAGGTGCAAAGAGAAGAATAAGAAGAAAAGCCAATAAAAGATGTAATGTTAATAAGAAGGTCAGCATGTGGATAACTGGGGCTCAATCTTGCTGGTGATCCTCTGAGAAACTGAGCAAAACATATTTCTGAATTTTACCACCAAGGAGCAAGGAATGTCAGATAGTTAACCCTACCAATAGGATATCTCCCAAATCCAAAGAGAGCTACAGTGCTGTGCCTCTTTTTTTAAGGTAAGAGGTGTAATAACTTGTCCTTTAGCATTGAAGGAATATCCTGGCATTCCTCAAGACATTAAACCATATAATATCACTGATGTACCATGAATATTTGTGGGGTTTATGTACTTTCCAGTTGACATATGACTCATCAGAGCATCCAGAGCAGTTGCCACTTCATACTCACCAGTTCAATGAATGTCATTCACCTACAGGACCAGTGTGAAGTTCTGTGGAGTTCCGCTTTAGATTCTACTGCAATAGGAAGCAGGAAAGTTTACAAAGCCCTGGGGCAGGACTCTAAATGTATACAGCTCTCTACCCATAATCCAGACATCCTGGAGTGTGAAGTTAAGTGGGCCTTAGGAAGTATTGTTATGAACAAAGCTAGTAGAGGTGATGGAATTCCAGCTGAGCTATTTCAAATCTGAAAAGATGATGCTGTGAAAGTGCTGCACTGAATATGCCAGCAAATTTGGAAAACTCAGCAATGACCACAGGACTGGAAAAGGTCAGTTTTCATTTCATTCCCAAAGAAGGGCAATGCCAAAGAATGCTCAAAATACCACACAATTTCACTCATTTCACATGCTAGCAAGGTCATGCTCAAAATTATTCAAGGTAGGCTTCAAAAGTATGTGAACTGAGAACTTCCTGATGTTCAAGCTGGATTTCAAAAAGGCAGAGGAACCAGAGATCAAATTGCCAATATCCGCTGGGTCACAGAAAAAGAAAGAGAATTCCAGAAAAACATCTACTTCTGCTTCCCTGACTATGCTAAAGCCTCTGATTATGTGGATCACAACAAACTTTGGAAAGTTCTTTAAGAGATGGAAATACCAGACCATCTAACCTGCCTCCTAAGAAACCTGTATGCAGGTCAAGAAGCAACAGTTAGAACCAGACATAGAACAACAGAAAGGAGTATGTCAAGGCTGTGCACTGTCACCCTGCTTATTTAACTTATATGCAGAGTACATTATGCAAAATGCTGAGCTGGATGAAGCACAAGCTAGAATCAAGATTACTAGGAGAAACATCAATAAACTCAGATATGCTGATGACATCACCCTTATAGCAGAAAGTGAAGAGGAACTGGCAGAATGCGAAGAGGAACTAAAAGCCTCTTGATGATGGTGAAAGAGAAGAGTGAAAAGCTGCCTTAAAAAACTCAACGTTCAAAAAACTAAGATCATGGCATCTGGTCCCATCACTTCATAGCAAATAGATGGGGAAACAGTGGAAACAGTGGCTGACTTTATTTTCCTGGGCTCCAAAATCACTGCAGATGGTGACTGCAGCCATGAATTAAAAGATGCTTGCTCCTTGGAAGAAAAGCTATGACAAACTGAGACAGCATATTAAAAAGCAGAGACTTCACTTTGCCAACAAATATTCATCTAGTTAAATCTATGGTTTTTCCAGTAATCATCTAGGATGTGAGAGTTGGACCATAAAAATTGAGTGCCAAAGAACTGATGCTTTCAAATTGTGGTGCTAGAGAAAACTCCTGAGAGTCCCTTGGACTCCTAGGAGATCAAACCAGTCAATTCTAAAGAAAATCAACACTGAATATTCATTCGAAGGACTGATGTTGAAGCTTTAATACTTTGGCCACCTGATATGAAGAGTCGACTCATTAGAAAAGACCCTGATCCTGGGAAAGATTGAGGGCAGGAAGAGACACAGGATGAGATGATTGGATGACATCACTGACTGAATGGACATGAGTTTGAGCAAACTCTGGGAGATAGTGAAGGACAGGTAAGCCTGGCATGCTGCAGTCCATGGGGTCACAAAGAGTCAGACATGACTTAGCGACTGAACAACCACAAATCCATCTGCATGAATGCAAAATGCTTGATTCTCTTTCCTGGTAATGATTTTTAAAAATTCATTTTTCAGGTCAAGAGCAGCTGTGTTGATTTGTTCTAGTAGCAGTACCACATATGACAGCAGCTGTGAATGAGGTCTGTATTATGGTAGTCCACTATCATGTGTCATCAATCTGATTTTTATAGGGACTATACCAATTATTTAAATGAGAATGCAGTGGAGTCCATCTTTTAAGTCTTTGAGGATGGTACACATCTCTGGCATTCCAACGGATAAGGACTGATATTGAGTTACTGTTTTGGCCAGGTGGCAGGGTCAGTTTCAGAGACTTCTTGCCTTTTCCTACCACCATGGCTCTTACTTATAAAGTCAAGGAATAAATGGAGGTTTCTGCTACCTGCAAAATATATCTAGTTTTACATTTATAATGGGGAAATGATCAATTACCTGGGGACTTAATGGACTCACTGTGAGATAGACATGGACAGGACCTCTATTTGTCTTATGGCCTCAATGTATTCCAAATTGAACACGGGCTCTGAAGCCATTTTGTGTCCCTCAGCATCAGAGTCATCTTTGACGCTAAATCCTTGAAAGTTCTGGGTATTACCATCTGTCTAGTGGACTATTAATGTGATAAAAGCCCTGAGGTTCTTTTGGAGATTTGGTGAAATATTTCTTTTATATACTTGCTATGACATTGCAAGTCCCTTTTTGAAGAGAACCTGGCCTTCTTCTTGATCAGTGAGTCTCGAGTCTGAGAATAGACTCAGATGTAAACACAAGGTAAGTGAGCATGATTTGCTATTTCAATGACTGACATCAAACATTTGCTTTCCAGCTTTTGATTGTTTTTGCTTATACAAATGAATCAATAATTGTAATTGATTGCCTACTTATCTAGCCCAAGGCACACCCTGGTTAATTCACCATCGCCACAGATCCTTGTGGGTCAGGTTTCCTTGGTTCCCACTATGGTCTCTGCCTGTTGTAGTAATAATGTTATAGTAATTACCTGTGCTAGTTAAATGATCCCACTATAATTATTCCAAAATTTTTTCATCTCCAGCATCATTAGGAAGCTCAGACTCCTCTATTGTCAATCCTGATCTAAAGATGACAGCCATCACTTTGTTTTTCAATGATACCAGTATCCCCTCACTAATGCATCCTTTAGTTTTCTTAAAGAGTGCCTGCCCAGGTCCTTCTACACAACAGAGTCAGCTAAAGGGTTCCTTTGACTTAAGTAATAAGCCTATCTTTTTGAGTATCAGGACTCCTTTCTCAAAACACTCCTGAGCCTGTGCTTTCATCTCCATCCCCATTGTAGACAGTCCTTATTTTTCAAGCTTCAAGGCATTATTCCAGCAGCATACTGAGACTGACTCCAGGCATCCTTGTCAAGGTGTTGCCTTCTAAGTCACAGGAGAATAGCCCATATTGATAAAATCTTCACTAGTAAATTAATATTCTGTCCCCAGCTTACCCCCAGTCCCCCTCAAATACATATGATATGAATCTCCTGGTTCTTGACAACACATACTAGAAGACCTTTGGGGAAACTGTTTCCTTCAAAACAGGGACAGCATTTCTCCACTTGATTCATGCTGAGACCTGACTCCAGTCATTGGCCTAGAAGCAAAGAAGTGTTCAGTTCAGTTCAGTTGCTCAGTCTTGTCCGACACTTTGTGACCCCATGGACTGCAACACGGCAGGCTTCTCTGTCCATCAACAATTCCCAGTGCTTACTCAAACTCATGTGCATTGAGTCACTGATGCCATCCATCTCATGCTCTGTTTGTCCCCTTCTCCTCCCACCTTCAATCTTTTTCAGCATCAGGGTCTTTCCACTGAGTCAGTTCTTCACATTAGGTGGCCAAAGTATTGGCATTTCAGCTTCAGCATCAGTCCTTCTAATGAATATTCAGGATTGATTTACTTTAGGGTGGACTGGTTGGATCTCCTTGTAATCCAATGGACTCTCTAGAGTCTTCTCCAACACCACAGTTCAAAAGCATCAATTCTTTGGTGCTCAGCTCTCCAGTCCAACTCTCACATCCATACATAACTATGGGAAAAACCACAGCTTTGACTAGATGGACCTTTGTCAGCAAAGTAATGTCTCTGCTTTTTAATATGCTGTCTAGGATGGTCATAGCTTTTCTTCCAAGGGGCAAGTGTCTTCTAATTTAGTGGCTGCAGTGACCATCTGCAGTGATTTTGGACCCCCCCCCCACAATAAAGTCTCTCACTGTTTCCATTGTTTCCCCATCTATTTGCCATGAAGTGATGGGACTGGATGCCATGATCTTAGTTTTGTGAATGTTGAGATTTAAGCCAACATTTTCCTTCTCCTCTTTCACTTTCATCAAGAGGCTCTTTAGTTCTTCTTCACTTTCTGCCATAATGGTGGTGTCATCTGCATATCTGGGGATATTTCTCTTGGCAATCTTTATTCCAGCTTGGGCTTCATCCAGCCTGGCATTTTACATGAGGTACTCTGCATGTAAGTTAAATAAGCAGGGTGACAATATACAGCCTTGATGTACTCCTTTCTCAATTTGGAACCAGTCTGTTCTTCCATGTCCAGCTCTAACTGTTGCTTCTTGACCTGCATACAGATTTCTCAGGGGGCAGGTCAGGTGGTCTGGTATTCCCATCTCTTGAAGAATTTTCCACAGATTGTTGTGATCCACACAGTCAAAGGCTTTGGTGTAGTCAATAAAGCAGAAGTCGATGTTTTTCTGGAACTCTCTTGCTTTTTTCATGATCCAACGGATGTTGGCAGTTTGATCTCTGGTTCCTCTGCCTTTTCTATATCCAGCATTTCCCCCACTTGATCCATGCTGAGATCTGACCCCAGTCATTGGTCTAGAAGCAAAGAGGGGAGGTGAAGACAGATCTTGAGGAGGAGAAACATCATTTTTTTTAGGCATCTGCCTTGGGAGAGGTCTTTGCATGAGCCCCAGGCAATGGAAAGAAAAGGGGAAGGAGGTATTCATGCCTCCAAGAGATGCTAGAGGTTTAATATCAGTAGTAGCGACTCAACTCTCAATAAAGAGGGGAAGGACCTTGCCTGGAATACAGTGGTACTGAAGCATATTTCACACTTTCTCTTAAAAAGTCCATAGCAGGAGGCAGTCCTAAGATGGCAGAGGAATAGGATAGGGAGACCATTTTCTCCCCTACAAATTCATCAAAAGACCATTTGAACGCTGAGCAACTCCCACAGAACAACTTCTGAATGCTGGCAGAGGACACCAGCACCCAGAAACGTAGCCCATTCTCTTCGAAAGGAGGTAGGACAAAATATAAAAGACAAAAAAAAAGAGACAGAAGAGTTAGGGATAGAGACCTGTCCCAGGGAGGGAGCCATGAAGGAGGAGAAGTTTCTAAACATCATGAAACCCTCTCACCAGTGGGTCTGTGGGGAGTTTTGGAATCTCAGAGGGCAACATAACCGGGAGAAAAAAAAAAAAAAAAACACCCACAGAATATGTGCCTAACCACAACTCCCAGTGGAGAAGTAGCCCAGATTCTTGCGTCTGCCACCAGCGAGCAGGGGCTGGACAGAGAGGGACTGGTTGCATGCTTAGGGTAAGGACCAGGCCTGAATGCCCTGAGGACAATCTGAGGGAACTAATGTGAGTTAGCAACCCAAACTATGGGATAGCCAGAGACAGGGAAAAAGAGAGAGAGAAATTTCCCGTGAAAAGCTCTAACTTAAGGCACAGCCTGGCCTGCTCACGGAACAAAGGATTGAGCAAATACCAAAGGAGAGCTAGCCGGCTGCAGACTGGCCCATCCCCCTGCCAGAGGCAGGGAGGCAGAGAGGCAGAGAGGCAGGTGGGCAACAGCCAGAGCCAGAATGCAAGGGGCAATCTTGGCCCCAGAAACCAGCATCCTCCACCAAACTATAAGCAGGCTCCCAGTTGCTAACCAAGTCTTCCTGGGATCCTGAAAGGCTGAAATCTTCCAGGAGGATCACAGCCAGAGATCAGCTCCCCAGAGGAGACACACAGTACACCTGAGATGGTCCTCCGGCAACGCACCCGGGAAACCAAGTGGCTGGGACAGGGGAGGTGATTAAGATGCACAGCTCATCCAGGACTGTGCACTCACCAAGCACCTGGTTGCCTGAGCTGCTCGGACCTGGGAAGGACACAAAATGCACACCCACACTGAGTCTGTGCCTTTGTGGAATACCTGAGAACCTGAACCTGAATAGCTTAGACCTGGGAAGTGCATGAAATGCAGGGCCCACTTTGGACAGTTCCCCTGTAGAGCACTCTGGAGCCTGAGCAGTGTAGACCCAGAAAGCACACGCCTCTATAAGCTGGGGCAAACCTAGTGTGGTCCATACACTGCGAGCACTCCCCACACACCAGTGATATTTGTTTGTAATGTTCCTCCCACCCCACAGCACAACTGAACAAGTGAGCCTAAATAAGTGACCACCTTCGCTCCCTTGTGTCAGGGTGGAAATTAGACACTGAAGAGACTTGCAAACAGAGGAAGCCAAAATGAACAAAGGAGAGGGAACTACTCTGGAAGTGACAGGTACAACAGATTAAAGCCCTTTGGTTAGCATCGACTAAGCATTGGAAGGGGCCTATAGACCTTTAGAAGAAGTATAAGCTGGGTCAAGGAACTATCTGAAACTGAATTGAGCCCAAACTGCCCTCAACAGCTCCAGAGAAATTCCTAGATATATTTTACTATTATCACTTTTTAATTTTTTTATTTCTAAGTTCATTATTACTCTTAATTTTCATTTTTATAACCTATTACCTTGAAAAAAAATACCCTATTTTTAATGCAAATTTCATATATAATTTTTGTGATTGATTTAGTTTTGTACTTTCAAAAGTCTAACATTTACTCTAGATTTTTAATCTTTGCTTTTTGGTATTTGTTATCCATTTTGTACCTTTAAGAATCCAATCTTCAGTACCCATTTTTACTTAGGGGTGTGATTATTGACTTGATTGCTCTCTCCCCTTTGACTCTCCCTTTTCTCCCCCAGGTCACCTCTATCTCCTCCCTGCCCCTTCTCTTCTCTACTTAACTTTGAGAATCTCTCTGGATGCTCTGGGCTGTAGAGAAGACTTAGGGAACTGATTACTGGCTAGATTGGTCTCTCCCCTTTTGAGTCCCCCTCTTCTCCTCCTGGTCACCTCTATCTCCCTCTTCCCACTTCCCTTCTTTATGTAACTCCATGAACCTCTGGGTGTTTCAGACTGTGGAGAGCACATAGGAAATCGATTACTGGCTAGATTGCTCTCTCCGCTTTAGATTCCCCCTCTTTTCCTCCTGGTCACCTCTATCTCCCTCCTCCCTCTTTTCTTCTCCATGTAATTCTGTGAACCTCTTTGGGTGTCCCTCACTGTGGAGAATCATTTCATCATTAACCTAGATATTTTATCATCTGGATGGAGAAGTCTTGAGGCTACTGTAAGAATAAGACTGAAAGCCAGAGGAAGGAGGCTTAAATCCAAAACTTGAGAACACCAGAAAACTCCTGACTCCAGGGAACATTAATTAATGAGGACTCATCCAAAAGCCTCCATACCTACACTGACACCAAGCACCACCCAAGAGCCAACAAGTTCCAGAGTAAGACATACCATGCTAATTCTCCAGCAATGTAGGAACACAGTCCTGAGCATTAAATACAGGCTTCCCAAAGTCAGATCAAGTCCATAGACACCTCAAAACTCATTACTGGACACTTCATTGCACTCCAGAGAGAAGAGATCCAGTTCCACCGACCAGAAAACATGTGCAAGCTTGCCTAACCAGGAAATCTTGACAAGCTACTAGTCCAACCCCACCCACAGGGAGCAAGCTCCACAATAAAGAGGAACCACAAACTTCCAGCCTACAGAAAAGCCAACCCAAATACAGCAATCTAAACAAAATGAAAAGGCAGAGAAATATTCAGCAGGTAAAGAACATGATAAATGCCTACCAAACCAAACAAAAGAGGAGGAGATAGGGAGTGTACCTGGAAAAGGATTCAGAATAATGATAGTAAAGATGATCTAAACTCTTGAAAACAAAATGGAGTGACAGATAAATAGACTAGAGACAAAGATTGAGAAGATGCAAGATATGTTTAAAAAGGACCTAGAAGAAGAAAAAAAAAAAAAGAGTCAATCAAATCAATAATAAGTAATACAATAACTGAGATCAAAAGCACTCTAGAGGGAACCAACAGTAGAATAACTTAGGCAGAAGATAGGATAAGTGAGGTGGAAGATAGAATGGTGGAAATAAATGAAAAAGAGAGGACAAAAGAAAAAAGAATTAAAAGAAATGAGGACAACCTCAGAGATGTCTGGGACAATGTTAAATGCCCCAACATTCAAATCATAAGAGTCCCAGAAGAAGAAGACAGAGAGACCATGAGACAATACTTGAGGAGACAATAGTTGAAAATTTCCCTAAAATGGGGAAGGAAATAGCCACCCAAGTCCAAGAACCCAGAGAGTCCCAAACAGGATAAACCAAGAGAGAAACACCCCACAAAAAATATTAATCAAATTAACGAAGATCAAACACAAAGAGCAAATATGAAAGCAAAGGGAAAGCAACAAATAACACACAAGAGGATTCCCATAAGGCTAACTGCTGATCTTTCAATAAAACTCTTCAGGCCAGGAGGGAATGGCAGAACATACTTCAAGTGATGAAAAAGAAAATCCTATAACACAGATTACTGTACCCAGCAAGGATCTCATTCAAATATGAGGGAGAAATCAAAAGCTTTACAGACAAGCAAAAGCTGAGAGAATTCAGCACCAGCAAACCAGCTCTTTAACAAATGCTAAAGGATTTCTTTAGACAGGAGACACAGAAAAGGTATATAAACTTGAACCCAAAACAACAAAGTAAATCTAATCATTGATCATACTAATCAATAATTACCTTAAATGTAAATGGGTTGAACACCCCAACAAAAGACAAAGACTGGCTGAATGGATACAAAAACAAGACCCCTATATATGCTGTCTACAAGAGACCCACCTCAAAACAAGGGACACATACAGACTGAAAGTGAAGGGCTAGGAAAAGATATTTCACACAAATGAAAACTAAAAGAAAGCAGCAGTAAGCAATACTCATATCAGATAAAATAAGCTTTGAAATAAAGGTTGTGAAAAGAGACAGAGAAGGACACTACATAATGATCAAAGGATCAATCCAAGAAGAAAATATAACAATTATAAATACATATGCACCCAACATAGGAGCACCACAATATGTAAGGCAAATGCTAACAAGTATGAAAGGGGAAGTTAACAGTAACACAATAATAGTGGGAGACTTTAATACCCCACTCACACCTATGGATAGATTAACTAAACAGAAAATTAGCAAGAAAACACAAACTTTAAATGATACAATGGACCAGTTAGACCTAATTGATATCTGTAGGACATTTCACCCCCAAAAAATACATTTGACCATTTTCTCAAGTGCATACAGAACATTTTCCAGGATAGATCACATCCTGGGTCATAGATATAGACTTGGTAAATTCAAAAAAACTGAAATAATTTCAAGCTTCTTTTCTGATCACAATGTGTTAAGATTAGATGTCAACTACAGGAAAAAAAACTATCAAAAATGCAAACATCTGGGGGCTAAACAACACCCTTCTGAATAACCAAGAAATCACAGAAGAAATCAAAAAAGAAATCAAAATATGCATAGAAACAAATGAAAATGAAAACATCACAACCTAAAACCTATGTGATTCAGTAAAAGCAGTGTTAAGGGGAAGGTTCATAGCAATACAAGCTTACCTCAAGAAGCAAGAGAAAAATCAAATAGATAACCTAACTCTACACCTAAAGCAATGAGAAAAAGAGGAAATGAAGAACCCCATGGTTATTGCTAAGTCACTTCAGTCGTGTCCGACTCTATGTGATCCCATATATGGCAGCCCACCAGGCTCCCCCATTCCTGGGATTCTCTAGGAAAGAACACTGGAGTGGGTTGCCATTTCCTTCTCCAATGCATGAAAGTGAAAAGTGAAAGTGAAGTCACTCAGTTGTGTCCAACCCTCAGCAACCCCCATGGACTGCAGCCTACCAGGGTCCTCTGTCCATGGGATTTTCCAGGCAAGAGTACTGGAGTGGGATGCCATTGCCTTCTCTAAGGTTATTAGAAGGTAAGAAATTATAAGAATTACCACAGAAATAAATGAAAAAGAAACAAAGGAGACTATAGCAAAAATCAACAAAACTGAAAGCTGGTTCTTTGAGAAGATAAATAAAATAGACCAGACTCATCAAGAAAAAAAGTAGAATGAAATCAACAAAATTAGAAATGAACATGGAGAAATCACAACAGACAACACAGAAATACAAAGAATCATAAGAGACTACTGTCAGCAACTATATGACAATAAAATGGACAACTTGGAAGAAATGGATGATTTCTTAGAAAAGCATAACCTTCCAAAACTGAACCAGGAAGAAATAGAAGATCTTAACAGACCCATCACAAGCACAGAAGTTGAAACTGTAATAAACAATCTTTCAACAAACAAAAGCCCAGGACCAGACAGCTTCACTGGTGAATTCTATCAAAAATCTAGAGAAGATCTAACACCTATCCTTCTCAAACTCTTCCAGAATATTGCAGAGGAAGATGAACTGCCAAACTCATTCTATGAGTCTACCATCACTGTAAACCAAACATCCATCATACCAAAACCAGACAAAGATGCCACAAAAAAAGAAAACTACAGGCCAATATCACTGATGAACATAGATGCAAAAATCCTTAACAAAATTCTAGCAAATAGAATCCAACAACACATTAAAAAGATCATACATCATGACCAAGTGTGCTTTATCCCAGGGATGCAAGGATTCTCCAATATTTGCAAATCAGTCAATGTGATACACCATATTAACAAATTGAAAGATAAAAAAACCATATGATTATCTCAATAGATCCAGATAAAGCCTTTGACAAAATTCAACAACCATTTATGATAAAAAAAAAAACTCCAGAAAGCAGGCATAGAATGAACATATCTCAACATAATAAAAGCCATATATGATAAACCGACAGCAAACATTATCCTCAATGGTGAAAAATTGAAATCATTCCCCCTGAAGTCAGGAACAAGACAAGGGTGCCCACTATCACCACTACTATTCAACATAGTTTTGGAAGTTTTAGCCACAGCCCAGTCAGAGGAGAAAAGAAATAAAAGGAATCCATATTGGAAAAGAAGAAGTAAAACTCTCACTGTTTGTAAATTACATGATCTTCTACATAGAAAACCCTAAAGACACCACCAGAAAATTACTAGAGCTAATCAATGAATACAGTAAAGTTGCAGGATATAAAATTAACACAGAGAAATCCCTTGCATTCCTATACACTAACAATGAGAAAACAGAAAGAGAAATTAAGGAAACAATCCCATTCACAAATGCAATGAAAAGATTAAAATACTTAGGAATAAATCTACCTAAATAAACAAAAGACCTATATTTAGAAAACTATAAAACACTGATGAAAGAAATCAAAGAGGACACAGATGGAGAAATATACCATGTTCATGGATTGAAAGAATCAATAGAGTGAAAATGAGTATACTACTTAAAGCAATCTATAGATTCAAGGCAATCCCTATCAAGCTACTGACAGTATTTTTCAGAGAACTAGAACAAATAATTTCACAATTTGCATGGAAAAATAAAAAACCTCTAATAGCCAAAACAAACTTGAGAAATAAGAATGGAACTGGAGGAATCAACCTGCCTGACTTCAGACTACACTAGAAATCTACAGTCATTAAGACAGTATGGTACTGGTACAAAGACAGAAATATAGGTCAATGGAACAAAATAGAAAGCCCAGAACAAACGGATGCACTTATGGATACCTTATTTTTGACAAAGGAGGCAAAAATATACTATGGAGAAAAAACAATCTCTTTAACAAGTGGTGCTGGGAAAACTGGTAAACCACATATAAAAGAATGAAACTGGAACACTTTCTAACACCATGCAGAAAAATAAAATAGATTAAAGATCTATATGTAAGACCAGAAACTATAAAACTCTTAGGCAGAAACATAGGCAAAACACTTTCTGACATAAATCCCAGCAGGATCCTGTATGACCCACCTCCCAGAGTAATGGAAATAAAAATGAAAATAAACAAATGAGACCTAATTAAACTTAAAATGTTTTCAACAACAAAGGAAACTATAAGCAAGGTGAAAATATAGCCTTCAGAACGGTAGAAAATAACAGCAAATGAAGCAACTGACAAAGAATTAATCTCAAAAATATACAAGCAGCTCAATTCCAGAAACATAAACGACCCAAACAAAAAATAGTCCAAAGAACTAAACAGACATTTCTCCAAAGAAGACATACAGATGGCTAGCAAACATGAAATGATGCTCAACATCACTCATTATCAGAGAAATGCAAATCAAAATCACAATGAGGTACCATCTCATGCCAGTCAGAATGGCTGCTATCAAAAAGTCTACAAACAATAAATGCTAGAGAGGGTGCAGAAAAAAGGGAACCCTCTTACACTGTTGATGGGAATTCAAACTAGTACAGCCACTATGGAGAACAGTGTGGAGATTCCTTAAAAAACTGGAAATAGAACTGCCATATGACCCAGCAATCCCGCTGCTGGGCATACACACCGAGGAAACCAGAATTGAAAGAGAGACGTGTACCCTGACTTTCATGGCAGCACTGTTTACAATAGCTAGGACATGGAAGTAAGCTAGATGTCCATCAGCAGACAAATGGATAAGAAAGCAGTGGTACATATACACAATGGAATATTACCCAGCTATTAAAAAGAATGCATTTGAATCAGTTCTAATGAGGTGGATGAAACTGGAGTCTATTATACAGGTGAAATAAGTCAGAAAGAAAAACACTAATACAGTATATTAATGCATATATATGGAATTTAGAAAGATAGTAACGATGACCCTATATGTGAGACAGCAAAAGGGACACTGATGTAAACAACAGAATTTTGGACTCTGTGGGAGAAGTCAAGGGTGGGATGATTTGAGAGAATAGCATTGAAACATGTATATTACCATGTGTGAAATAGATTGACAGTCCAGGTTTGATGCATGAGATGGGGCACTCAGTGCTGGTGTACTGGGATGACCCCAAGGGATGGGATGGGAAGGGAGGTGGGAGGGGAATTGAGGGGACACATGTACACCCATGGCTAATTCATGTCAATGTATGGCAAAAACCACTACAATATTGTAAGGTAATTAGCCTCCAATTAAAATAAATTAATTAATTTTTTAAAAAGTTCACTGTAAGACTGAGCTCTGGTCACTGACTGTCATAACTTGCTCATCATAGTGCTAAATAAAAGATATACAGATGTGTAATAGGCCAGGCATCTGTGCTAATCAGTTAACAAGAATTATTCCTATTGCTTTTGTAAGGAAGGGTGTCGGGGTCCAGCCCCCGCAGGATCCAGGGGAACCCAAAGGAGAAATGGCATCGGCAAATGATTTAGAGAGAGATAAGGAAAGAATGTTGTAGATAAGAAAATAGAGGAGAGAAAGTGGCTGATAGTTTTTGGTTTACACAGAAAGCTAATAAAGTCTTAGAAGCCCAGGCAGGAAAGTGAACTCAGAGAGCCTCTGTGTTCTAAGGGATCAGCCTGAAAAAGAGAGTAAGAGAGAGAAAGAAAGAAAGAAAGAGAAAAAGACAAACGGGGTGACCAGGCTTCTTTGGTGAGCGAGGCACATTATTTTATTTTTTAAAAGGGACTTTTATACCTTAATTTGTACATAGAGGGCAATAAAAGATGTAAAGTCATACAGAGTCAGCCCAAACATTACATCTGTTTTGTCTTTATCGAAACCAGGATTTTTTCTGTATACCTTTTCCATAAACAATATTGTGTACATTATCTTTTGGCCTTGGAGGCCTGTGAACATTTTATGACCCTCTTTTGATAAAGGCTGTTCAACCAGAAAACTTATTTTTTCTTGAATTTTTTTTTTTAAAATCTATGTCAGCCTCAGAAAATGTTAAACAGAGTTACATTTCTCATGGAGCAAAGGTGCCGTGAGTTACAAGAAAGAACCAATTAGCTCAAAAGTCTGATGTGGTTAATTTTAAGGCTACACTTGTTTTTTTTTTACATTCTAACTATGTTAACTAATGTACTCTCAGGTGTACAGTGGATAAGAGATATGGGAACTTAGCAACAAGCATTGGCCCAATAATGAAATCCTACATCAGCATTACTCTAATAGTTTTTAACTCTTTGAAAGGCTCTATGTTTTAGGCTTCTGTGCCTCTCACAGTTGGGAGGCTGTGAACAATCATATGCGTAGCTGCTAGAGTCTGGATAAACCTGCCAAGCAAGCTAGAATGCTAACAGGGGGGGTTGAATTGAAATATTCCTCTCATGTCCAGGAGACTTATTAGCTAGAGCCCTAAGTTGATTTTCTCCAGAGAAAGGTGGTTGGGGATAGCCCCCTGTATGTCAGGAGAGTTGGTGAAAGGCACAAAATATTAAGACAGACAGAGTCTGGTTCTGGGGTAGACGCTCGAGCCAGTCTAGGGAGCTCCTCGAGTCCTGGAAGCCTTGTTTAACAGTTCTCTTCCACATGACCTTGTCATGGGTGGGATCTCCTGTGCTGGCTCCCAGCAGAAGGGAGAAAAGCCCATACAAAGTGCATTACTATCAGATATTTGCTCCTAAAGACAGAAAACTAAGATGACCAAAACAGGCCTTTTTAGAATTTATTTGAATTTAATATTGAAACAAAGTCTTACAATCTTGTTTTAATTGAAAAGTTCAAGCTAGTCTAAAGCTCCTAAAAGACTGTTTTCTATCAGTCCTTTGCAGTGCTAGCCCTTCACCTGATTCACAGTGACATCACAACTGGCAGAGACATTATTAATAATTTTCCACCAAGATATGGGAAGGTAACTACTCAGTTCAGTTCAGTCGCTCAGTCATGTCCGACTCTTTGTGACCCCATGAATCACAGCACTCCAGGCCTCCCTGTCCATCACCAACTCCCGGAGTTCACTCTGACTCATGTCCATCAAGTCCGTGATGCCATCCAGCCATCTCATTCTCTGTTGTCCCCTTCTCCTCCTGCCCCAATCCCTCCCAGCATCAGAGTCTTTTCCAATGAGTCAACTCTTTGCATGAGGTGGCCAAAGTACTGGAGGTTCAGCTTTAGCATCATTCCTTCCAAAGAAATCCCAGGACTGATCTCCTTCAGAATGAACTGGTTGGATCTCCTTGCAGTCCAAGGGACTCTCAAGAGTCTTCTCCAACACCAGAGTTCAAAAGCGTCAATTCTTCATCGCTCTGCTTTCTTCACAGTCCAACTTTCACATCCATACATGACCACAGGAAATTAGAAAGACAAAAACATTTGCTTTAAGTTTTATGTGAAATTTTAAAATATTTTGATTGATCACATTGAAATTCTGTCAAATGAAATAAAATTTATACTTGTATGTGTTAGTCTTCAAAGAATTATCAATTCAAAAATATCCATTAAGAATCTAGTATGTATTTCAAAGGATGCTAGAAACAATATATTAATTCTCATAATTGCTGTCAGTGGAGTTTCCAAGGTAGTATAATTCCTATTCCTGGTTTTTCTTCTCAGCATCATTCTAATAGGGAAACTGTCCATTCTCAGTGAATTTGAAATGTATCCTTTAGAGAATTGTCTCTCGGCTGTGATAGAAGTTCCAGGACTTAGAAAAGAAAAGAGTCTGTGAATTTTAGCTTTTCTTGTTACATATTTCAGAGCTGTGTTTCACCAATAGTCATCCCCAGTGGCACACCACTGAGTTACACAGGAGAGCATTGATATTCCCCACCTCTACACTCCATTAACAATAGGAACTTGGTCCTATTAGTTAGAACTTGGTCTTATAGTCTTTATAAAGAGAAAGATACCTTTGCAAATGACTCTATACACTAGCTCCCTTTACCGGTTTGGAATCTGAAAGTTGTACTTTAGCGAGGCAAATGTGCCAGTGGCCTGTAACACCAGTGAATCTGTCTAAAGCAAAGTGAAGAAGGGTAAAAGATTCCTCATCAAATGCTTTAAAAGGAGATCTAGCAATAATCTGAACGGCAGTTTTGGCTCAAAAGTGAGCCCTTCCATATACTTCAGTTATGTTCTAACTAGAGTGGGTTGTCTTGCCCTTTTCCAAGGGATCTTCCCAACCTGGGGATCGAACCCAGGTCTCCCACATTGTGGGCAGATTCTTTACCACTTGAGCTACCTGAGAAGATACCTGGGAAGCAACAATTTGTTCCTTGTTCTTGGATGTCCCTGGCATTGCTTATTGTGTCCTTACTATAAAACACCCTGTGGTGATCTGGCACTGATTCTTCCCTGCTCTTGCTGATCATACCCATCTCTTACCAACTCTGCACTAGGTGACATCACCATTGGTAGTTTGAAACATTTACAGCACAGAAATCTAGCAAATGCCACAAATCCTAGGCTTTTCCCCCCATGGAAACTAGTTGTCAAACATTTATCTACCACCGAGAGCCTTTATTTAACATGAGTATGGTTCCTTTCACCCAAACTCACTGACAAGAATCAAAGTTGAAAGCCATAAAAAGACATGGAGGAACTGTAAATGCTCACTCCTAAGTAAAACAAATCAAACTGAATAGGCTATATACTGTATGCTTCTAATTATATGACATTCTGGGAAAGGTAAAACTATGGAAACAGTAAAAAGATCAGTGGTCATTGTGAGAGGGGGATGTATAGGAGGGCAGAGAAGATTTATAGGGCAGTGGAAATGCTCTGCATCCTAGTGTTGAGCTAAAGTAGATAGACTGCCAGATATTTCTTCAACAAATTGAAAGTGAAAGTCACTCAGTCATGCCTGACTCTTTGCGACCCCATGGAAGCTATACAGTCCATGGAATTCTCCAGGCCAGCATACTGGAGTGGATAGCCATTCCCTTCTCTAGGGGATCTTCCTAATTCAGGGATCGAACCCAGGTCTCCCACATTGCAAGCAAATTCTTTACCAGCTGAGTCACCAGGGAAGCCCAAGAATACCAGAGGGGATAGCCTATCCCTTCTCCAGAGGATCTTCCCGACCCAGGAATTGAACTGGGATCTCCTGCAGACATAGTCTTTATTCAGGATCAGACCAGCCCTTATGTTCTCCGCCCCTTGCCCTTCCCTTCATACTATTTGAATTAGCTTCCTTTTTCAAGAAGCTTCCTTGGACTCTGTTACTGGTATCTCTTCAACAAATCTGTGTCTTTTCCCACAAATAAATTTTCCTTCTAGTTGCAAAGAAAGAAGCATTTTCTCCAGGTACTATATATTCCCCTGAGAAAATTTTTCCTTGCTGACAAATCATTTATAGACACTCTGTCCCTTTAGGCTGAATGAATAGAAAAGAAACACAAGATTTATATGTGGTTCTCAAGCCTCAGGGTTCAGCCACATGTGCTAGGATGGGCAAGAGTACAGGATTCAGGAAATATTTTCACCTCTTCTCTTAGGATATCTTCTCTACCCACTAGCCCCACTGCTACTCTGGAGAATTCTCCTGTTCTTCATGCAAAAGTCGATGATCAATATATTTTTATTGGTTCATTACAAGAGCTCAAGGATATAAATTTCCTTGGGAGAGTAGCTGGGAAACCCAGGCTCTGCCCTCAGTTACCTGAGGGCCCAGGGCTTATCTCTGGTCTTTCATCCTGAGCCCCAACTCCCATTGTCTCTGAGGGTACCCTTGGCTTGTTTCAGCCCCACCTGCAGGCTCTCTGTATCTAGCAGGAGGAAAGGAAGCTGAGAAGGTACTAAACCTAACAAGCAAGCCTACCGTCAAGCTGGAATGCCTTACAAGCTGCAATATTTCCCTGTCTCAATTTCTGGAGGACAAGGGTAAATTTTGCCTCACAGATATACTTCTTCAAGAAGCCTATTTGTCTCATAATAGGAAAAACAAAACAAAACCAAAAACCAGAATTCCCAGCACTCCTTTTTCTTAGAATGAAACAGGAAGGGAGGAGGCAGGGCATAGTCTTGAGAAGAATGACACAGCTATTGACAGTATGACATAAACTGGTTAGAACCAGTCAGGCCCAAGATGCCTGACTTCCAGCAGATCCTGAGCCTCATTGTGTGATCATTAGAATACATTGTTGTTGTTGTTGTTTAGTCCCTAAGTCTCATCTGACTCTTTTGTGACACCATGGACTGTATCCTACCAGGCTCCTCTGTCCATGGGATTTTCAAGGCAAGAATACTAGAGTGGGTTGCCACTTCCTACTCCAGGGGTTCTTCCTAAACCAGGAATCAAACCTGTGTCTCATGCATTGGCAGGAGAGTTTCTTTACCACTGAACCACCAAGGAAATCCTTATAATATATAGTATATCCTAAAGAACACATCCACAGGTGCCATGACAGTTCTGAGGCAGACCAAAAGGCCAAAAAGGGGGTGGTGGCCCAATTCCTGTGAATCTCTCTCCCTTCCCCAAAATAGTTGAAATAATCATCACATTTGTTAGCTTATAAAACTACCCAGCCCATAAATGTTGTTGTTAATCACTAAGTCCTATCTGACTCTTTTGCGATCCTGTGGACTGTAGCCCACCAGGCTCCTCCGTCCATGGGATTTCCCAGGCAAGAATACTGGAGAGGCTGCCATTTCCTCCTGTAGGGGATCTTCCCCACCCGGGGATGGAACCTGTGTCTCTTACATCTAACCTGCACTGGCAGGCCAGTTCTTTACCATTAGCATTAGTGCCACTTGAGAAGCAACCCACAAGAGACATTCCAGGCCTTAAAATTTTGACTAATTCTGAGTGCCAGGCCTTGATATTTTAATTTTTATCCTCAAATCCTCCCCTCCAGTTTCTGGCATTGAGTACCTTGAAAATGCTTGTGTTTTCTAAAAACATGTAGCTCTCACTTGATAGGCACCTGCTACATAGTCCTACTTCAGCTGCTGAAGTATGGAAAGGACCTGAATTATCCTCATAGTTTTAGATTCCAATCTTTCTCCAGGAACACCCCACTTTCTAAAAACTTCCATGGAAACCAGGTTAACTATCAATTTCTAGTCTGTTACTTCATGAGGTTGTTTCTTGCCCTTGAATGTGACCCATTCACCTGATACTGTATTTATCTGATTCTCAGTAAGACCCATACAATCTTGAACCTTGTCATTTGCCGAAAGACTAGATTGTCAATGTCCTTCTAGTTTCCACAGTCTCTTGCAGAATTTGAAACACTGTTCCAAGAACTGACAATCTCCTTGAACTTTTCTTTGAGAACTCAGAGTTCCACTGGTGAGGTACACTCCTGCTTGGCTCAGTTCCCTGAAAATATGAAGACTCTTGGAATAATCAGAGTGGAGAACTCTGTAGCAGACATGGGGACACTCCATGCCAGCCTTAGCTAATTAGATGTTTTCAGTTATGAAAACAAGTCACTTGTTTTGGTGCCTCATTTCCCTCATATATCAAAAGGGAAATAATAATAAATAGATTTGTTGCAAGACAAAATTCAATAATGAGACAATGCTTTTGAAAATATGAAACTGTATCAGTGTGAGGCAATTTTGTTTTTATATAGCCTAAGTTACTTTGGTCTTCCAATTTCAGTTGAAATTAAATAATTGAACACAAAATATCAATTTGACTGAGAATATAGCAAAATAAATAGTAATCAAAAGATCAATTTAATCTAGACTTCATATTTTTATTATGCAAAATCATTTTAAGTAAAAATTTATTTTTAATTATAACACAGGCTTAAGAAAGGAAATATATTGGAACAACTGCAAAGAATTGGGCCATAAATTTTATTAGATTTTGACATCATTTAAATATGCATCAAGTAAAGGTTATAGGCTTGTTCTATGCTATTAAAGCAGTAAACTCAAATGATAATACCGTATAGGGAAAATTAAGAGTTTTTAATCTTACATATTAAAATAAGGTGGGCTGTTTCTTTAAAAATATTAGTACTGTAAATAGATCTTAATTTTTGTCTGTGAATAATTACAAGCCAAAAGAACAGCAAGTAATAATTTTTTCACTTACAATTCTTTATGATTAAATATTTTAAATATAATTTTGCATTTTGCTTATTAAAAACTTCAAGAGTTTTTAAACTCTTGCCTTTCCTGGTTGTTGCCACTGCTTTACAAGCCTACAGTCAAGGTGACTCAGCAACTCCTCTGCTCGCTTAAAATGATTTGAATTCTGTTCACAATCACCAGGGTGAACAATCACAGTGCAAAGAAATCCCTAGACAATCTTGCTTTTAGGCAGCCTTCCCATCTTAATACCTTATGTTGCTGGGATCAGAACACCTCCTTGGAGCAGACAGAGCACATTATGCTATGCCTGGGCTTTTTCATCAGGCTGGTCTATTTTTCCAAATGGAAATCAAAATTGTTTCCAAACCTGGTGTCAAGAGCACCAGTCTCTAGAGTGAATACAAAAATATTAGAATGTGAGTATTTATTTTGCATTTTAAAAATAAATAAGAAATTCCACCTAATCTCTTAGTAATAAAACATCATTTGACATTGGCGTTCTTACACAATATTCATATAACAGTTCATGTATATATTTCTAAATTGAAAACACCTACATAATGGGTACATGCTCATATAGTTTTACAGATAGGATTATGTTGCTTACATGTTTGGAGTGCAGTTGTTTAGAGCACCAGAAAATATTTGATGAATAGTGAAAGTATTGAGAGATTTGTAGTTGAGTTTTGTCTTTCTTTTAAATTAATTAATTAATTTTGGCTGCACAGGTCTTCATTGCCATAAAAATATCTTTAGTTGTAGCATGTGGGATCTAGTTTCCTGACCAGCCATTGAACTCAAGCCTCCAGCATTGTGAGTGCAGAGTTTTAACTGCTAGACCATCAGAGAAGCCCTGAGTTTTGTCTTTTAGCAACTAATTTCTCTCCTTTTTCCTCCTTGTCCTCCTGCTTCTCAAAATTCTGAACAATTCAACTCTGGGTATGACATTCTGCAAAATAGAAGTCCTAGAGTTAAATTTATCTACTTGTGTGAAGAATTAGTTCAGGGACTATATTCTTGCATCTTTATAGTCACATACACGTCTCCAGTAGTCATGTATGGATGTGAGAGTTGGACTGTGAAGAAAGCTGAGTGCCAAAGAATTGATGCTTTTGAACTGTGGTGTTGGAGAAGACTCTTGAGAGTCCCTTGGACTGCAAGGAGATCCAACCAGTCCATTCTGAAGGAGATCAGTCCTGGGTGTTCTTTGGAAGGACTGATGCTAAAGCTGAAACTCCAGTACTTTGGCCACCTCATGCAAAGAGTTGACTCATTGGAAAAGACTCTGATGCTTGGAGGGATTGGGGGCAAGAGGAGAAAGGGACAACAGAGGATGAGATGGCTGGATGGCATCACCAACTCGATGGACGTGAGTTTGAGTGAAATCTGGGAGTTGGTGATGGACAGGGAGGCCTGGCGTACTGCAATTCATGGGGTCACAAAGAGTCGGACATGACTAAGAGACTGAAGTGAACTGAACTGAATGGTCTAGTGGTTAGCCTCACTTTCTTCAATTTAAGTCTGAATTTGGCAATAAGGAGTTCATGATCTGAGCCACAGTCAGTTCCCAGTCTTATTTCCGCTGACTGTATAGAGCTTCTCCATCTTTGGCTGCAAAGAATACAATCAGTCTGATTTTGGTGTTGACCATCTGGTGATGTACATGTGTAGAGTCTTCTCTTGTGTTGTTAGAAGAGGGTGTTTGCTATGACCAGTGTGTTCTCTTGGCAGAACTCTATAAGCCTTTGCCCTGTTTCATTCTGTACTCCAAGGCCAAATTTGCCTGTTGCTCCAGGTGTTTCTTGACTTCCTACTTTTGCAGCATAGTATATGCAGAGTACATCATGCAAAATGCCAGGCTGGATGAAGCACAATCTGGAATCAAGATTGCTGATAGAAATATCAATAACCTCATATATGCAGATGATACCACCGTTATGGCAGAAAGTGAAGAGGAACTAAAAAGCCTCTTGATGAACATGAAAGAGTAGAGTGAAAAAGTTGGTTTAGAGCTCAAAATTCAAAGAACTAAGATTATGGCCTGGTTCCATCACTTCGTGGGAAATAGATGGGAAAACAATGGAAACAGTGACAGACTTTATTTTCTTGGACTCCAAAATCACTGCAGATGGTGACTGCAACCATGAAATTAAAAGATGCTTGCTCCTTGGAAGAAAAGCTATGACCAACATAGACAGCATATTAAAAAGCAGAGGCATTACTTTGCCAACAAAGGTCCATCTAGTCAAAGCTATGGTTTTTCCAGTAGTCATGTATGGATATGAGAGTTGGACCTTAAAGAAAGCTGAGTGCTAAAGAATTGATGCTTTTGAACTGTGGTGTTGGAGAAGACTCTTGAGAGTCCCTTGGACTGCAAGGAGATCCAACCAGTCCATCCTAAAGGAAATCAGTCCTGAATATACGTTGGAAAGACTGATGCTGAACCCGAAACTCCAATATTTTGGTCATGTGATGCGAAGAACTGACTCATTGGAAAAGTCCCTGATGCTGGGAAAAATTGAAGGCAGGAGGAAAAGGGGAACGACAGAGGATGAGATAGTTGGATGGCATCACTGACTCGATGGACATGAGTCTGAGCTAGCTCTGGGAGTTGGCAATGGACAGGGAAGTCTGGCGTGCTACAGTCTATAGGGTCGCAAAGAGTTGGACACAACTGAGTGACTGAATTTCTGCCTCTGGTGAGTCATCTTGATACAGGATGGTATGGGGGGTGGATAATTATATCTTGCTCTTAGGCTGATAAATGGAGGGCAAAGAACTCTTCTTTTATTTGTTCATTCCTAATTGCATTCAGCTCAGTATTTAGTCTTTATGCCAAAGTGGCATATTTTGTAGTGTCACATCCAGTCCCCTTCATTACCAATGTCTACAGTGAATCAGCATCTTCAGCCTCTGAGTAAACACTCTGGTCAGAAGAGTCATTGTTATTCCCAAACCTTTTCTCCCTTGCCTTGTTCTATGTAGGGCTGGTAAAAGCTAAATATTCTTTTTCCAGGTTCCCTCTGAGATGGGGATGGTCAATAAGACATACTAGAAAGCTCTGACTTCCTTAATAAGAAGACAATTATGACTTACCATCCATTCTACTCATTGTGACTTTCAATGTGGCTGTTCCATTAGAAGCTGCAGCCAGCATCCTTGCAACCATGAGATGCTAAAGTGAAGGCCAAGAGAATCCTACAAGCTAGAAGCTGACGTCATCAAGCTACTGGACCAAGAGCCAGGAGTTTCCCTCCTTCAAAACTGTTCTGAGAAAAATAAATCTCTCAGTGAGTTGGATCTGTCTATTTCTTGAAGCTGAGTGCATTTCTTAATTATACGGTCTCCCCTGAACAAGACAACAATAGTTTGCTTTTGGTTACATCCTACATTCCTTTCTCAGAAGTTCCCACAGTCACATTAGCTTTTCTTAAATGTTGTACATTGTCAAGTCAGATATCTCTTCTTACTTCTGCTAATTGGATTTTTTTTTCCCTCTCTTACTGGAGTTTATTCTGAGGAGTTCTTTCAGAAAGAACTCATAGCTGGTAACCTTTTTGAGCCCTGCATGTCTGAAAAATGTCTGTTTTTTGCTCTCACCATAAATTGACCTCGATATAGAAGTCTAGATTTGAGCCAATTTTCCCCTTGGAATTTTGAAGTTCTTGCCTCACCATTTTCTAGTTATTCTTGTTAGCAGTGACAGGCCTGGCCAAGGTGCTGTCTTACCCAACTGCAGGCAGCAGCGTGTGTGGCTGTCTTATGGGACTGGCTCCTTGTGAGCACAGAGTGAGCGGTTTCCCCAGGGGATGTAAAATCTCAGGAGGGGCCCTGAGCCTGACACTTATTCAATTTCCATTCCTTCCCGTTGTTGTTTGGTTGCCCAGTCATGTTATACTCTTTGCAACCCCAGGTACTGCAGCATGCCAGGCCTCCCTGTCTCTCACCATCATGCAAAGTTTGCCTAAATTCATGTCCATTGCATTGGTGATGCCATCCAGCCATCTCATCCTCTCACGCCCTCTTCTCTGGCCCTCAGTCTTTCCCAGCATCAGGGACTTTTCCAATGAGTCAGCTGTTCTCATTCTCTGACCAAAATACTAGAGCTTCAGCTTCAGCATCAGTCCTTCTAATGAATATTCAGGGTTGATTTCCCTTAAGACTGACTGGTTTGATCTCCTTGCTGTCCAAGGTACTTTCAGGAGTCTTCTCCAGGACCATAGTTCGAAAGCATCAATTCTTTGACATTTCTGCCTTCTTTACAGTCCAGCTCTCACAACTATACATAGGTATATATTTTTTGTTTTCTTCCCAAAAGTCTTTAGAGGTTTTCTCTTTATTCTTAGGGTGCTGAAATATTTGTACAATGTGTCTGTATGTGGGTCTTTTTACATCAGACTTTCAGTGTTATTGGGCCTTTTAGCTCTGGTGAATTTCCTCCTTCACCTTACTTTCTGTCTCCTTCCTCTCCTCTTCCTCCTCCTTCTCTGTCTACAATTTCCTTTCTTTCATTTCCTTTGCTTTCTCTTTTTGTACTGCTTGTGGGAACATCTGAATGCATTATCCAGTCATCTTTCCTGCTGTACATTTTGCCTCTTCTCCTGAGCTGTAGTCTCAGAAATCTACTTAGTTCTGTTGGCCCCTCACTAAGTTAGCCTTGGGTGGTTCCCAGTCTGCAGACCTACTGACTGTTTTATTGCAGGGGTCATATTTTTCATTTCTGTGATCTTTACTTTTTCTTTCTATAGACCTGAATTCTTGTTTTCTTTTTTTCCCTTAAAGTTTTTTTCTTTTGATGCAGACCATTTTTAAAGTCTTTAGTGAACTTGTTACATATTTCTTCCATTGTTGATGTTTCTGTTTTTTTGACCATGAGGCATGTCAGATCCTAACTCCTACACATTGGAAGGTGAAGCCTTAACTACTGGACTGCCAGGGAAGTCCCAATGTTAACTATCTTCTTTGATGTGAGTTTCCTCTTGAGTTTGGTGCCTCTGTCTCATAGATTTTCCTTCAGTGTTTGGTGATTTTATTATTTTTTGTTATATTAATATTTGAAAATTCATATTTCTTACTCAGGGACTCTGGGTTCTGTTTACAGCAGCTTATCCTAGGTGAATGTAGGAGGGGGGAGTATGAAAAGCCAGGGTACCTGGGGATGATTTGGCATCAGGGCATTTGAGTCCTCATTCCTCCCAGAGAACCTAAGTCTCAGGACGCTGGCCTCCTCCAGATCAAGCACCCATTCTGTGTGCCTCCCATAATGGCATTTCTACTTTAGAAAATAATACTCATGGTTTAGGTCAGTCTAGGGAGGAGTTTGATGCTGGGAAAGACTGAAGGCAGAAGGAGAAAAGGGTGGCAGAAGAAGAAACAGTTAGATAGCATCACCAACTCAATGGACATGAATCTGAGCAAACTCTGGAAGATAGTGAAGGACAAGGAAGCCTGGTGGGCTGCAGTCTATGGGGTCCCAAAATGTCAGACACAACTTAGCAACTGAACAACAACAACAAGGAGGAGGAGTAAAATTCTTTCTTGCCTTTTCTTCAGTCTTGCTGTTCTTAAGGAGACTATTGAGGACTCAGAGCTTTGTTTGCCTGTCTAGTGCTCATGTTTGGAGACCTATTCTAGGTAGACAGTTCCTGAAGTTTAGAGTGTTACCTGTAGAACAGTATCCATGCTCCAACACCCATGTTCCAAACACAGTGAATTAATACCCTGATGGTATTTTGATACCTTCTCAATCTTTCTTGTTTCTTTGAACTTGGGATAACTCTGGACTTTCTCTTACTTCTCCAATCATTTCTGCTTGTGCTTTTATTTTTTTCAGCCTGTTTCTCTGTCCATATGCTCCTATCTATTTTCTACCATTCAGGACTTTCTCTTTCACTGATGGCACCCTTTTTTTTAGCACCATGATGGAAATATCTTTTCAAAAGATATTTTCTGGATTTCTCTGACAGTCCAGTCGTTAAGACTGAGCTTCCACTGTAGGAGGTATGGGTTGAATTCTTGATTGGGAAATTAAGATCCTACATGCCATTTGGTGTGTCCCAAGCAAAATATATATTTTCTGTTATGTAAAAATTCCTGGGCAGAAAAGTGGGTAAATGCTGTGTTTGGTCTTAATTTTTATAGTAATGTTTTCTGGTTATTACCCATAAATTTGGAAATGCAACTCAAGCCAAAAGTAAAAATCACATAACCCTACTATCTTGAGATAATTAGTATATTCATAACTTGAGATTTATCTTTTGGGGTATTCTATTAATATTTGTTGAAACAAAAATGGGATCATTGAGAATATGTTTATCTTTATCTTTATGTTTAATGAGTGTCTAATAAGTAGCAAGCACAGGGATGGATGAGAAGATTTAGAGATGTGATGAGGTTATAAAGGCAAAAAGAAAAATTCTCTACTTTCAAGTAGCTCTCAATCTAAAAGATACAAAGAAATATAAACATTACTACCTTCTCCCAGTTAGCCTAGCAGACATGAAACTAAGTATTGGTTGTATGTATGTGTGCTCAGTCCTGCTGTGAAGGGATTTTTTAGATATTATTAGGGCCCTAAATCAGTTCATCTTAAAGTAGGGAGGCTATCTGGATATGTCTGACCTGTTCAAATGAATCTTTTAAAAGAAAGCTTTCTTCACATGTTTGGGAAAGAGGAAGCCAGAGATTTGAAGAAGGAGAAAGATTAGACACAGGAGGATTGCTGGCCTGAAAGGTGTAGGCATCTATGTGTGGAGGAATGCCATAGGCCTCTAGTTGCTAAGAGAAAATCCTGGTCGACCATCGGTAAGAAAATCAGGACCTCAGTCTGACAACTTCAAGGACTGAACTTTGGCCAACAGTAAGATTTTGGAGGTCTTATATTTCCTCAGAACCTCCAGATGAGAACTGAGCCTGGCTGATACCCTGATTTCAGACTCATGATACTCTGAGCAGAAAACCCAGCCACACTGTAGTGGACTTCAGATCAACAGACTATGACTTAGGAGATAGGTATTGTTTTAAGCCACTAAGTTGGTAATAGTTTGTTTTGCAGCAAATAAAAGCTAATATCACCCACACAGTGCTATAGGACTTAGTCAAAATATACAGGCAAAAGTTGGGGAGTACACTTGGGACAGGATTCTGAGAGTGCTGGATTAAAGGGAGCAAAACATTGTGTTGTTTATTGATTTGAGACCTCTCTTAATAGCATTTTATACTTGGAAAAGACCACGTGGTCTGGTGTTTTCCTAGAAGCATGGGAATGGTGGTAACCCACAATAAATGAGGTATTAAATATCCCAATTGCCACAGCAGGACAGTGGGAGAAAGGATTAAAAGGGCTCAGAGAATGGAACAAGTGCTGAAATGGCTCCTTTCCCCAGCAATATGGGAAACGGAACCAAAATGCATCCCAAACAAATGACAGAAATTAGTGTGATCCTCTAATGTCTAAAGGGTGCAGGGGTCACGGTCCCTTTCCTGTCTCCACTTGGTTCATCAGTTTCGCATCTGCAAAAATTAGACAGGTTCTGAAGGTTATGGTGATCTACCATAAACTCAACCAAACAGTATTCCCAGTTGCAGCTTCTACATCAACGATCTATGAAGTCTTTGCTAGAGTGTATGGACATAGCCCCTGGAGAAGCAAAGGAAAACCCACTCCAGTATTCTTGCCTGGGAAATTGCATGGGCAGAAGAGCCTGGTGGGCTGCAGCCCATGGGGTCACAAAGAGTTGGACACAACTTAGCGACTAAACGACAACAATGTATATAGCTACAGGTAAATGGTCTGCAGACAAGGAGCTGCTAACTGCATTTTTTCCCATCCCTGTCAAAAAGAGGATCAGAAAATGTTTCATTCACTTAGAACAGACAAATGTATACATTTAAAGTTTTTCTCCAGGACTGCAGAGTAGCTCTTCTGTTCTTTGTTATAATATGGTCAGAACAGAACTGGACTGGCTGCACTCTCCACAGAACATCTCTCTGGTTCACTCTCTGGATACCAGCACATCAGTTTAGGAGGCTTTTGTAAGACACAAACACTCCAGATGTGGGAGATAAATCTACAAAGATTCTTGGACCCAACACATCCATACATTTGGTGAAGGTTCTGAGGCATCAAAGGACTCATGATCATATTTTGAACTTCCTATGATGAAGAAGACAACACAATGCCTGATAAACATTTCTTTCTTTCTTTTTTTTGAGGCAGAAGTTTCCACATTTAGGAATACTGCTCTACTACTCTAAGCTATATATCAGGTAATAGAAAATGGGCAAGGAATGTCTTTGCAGTAGGTCCAGGCTATGGTGATGGTAGCCCTGCTTCTTTGGCCACACAGTCTTGGGCTTCCTCCTGTATTAGAGGTATTGGTGGTGGGAAGAGATGCTCTATGGCATTTATCTCAAGTCCCAATGGAAGAATCACAACATTGGTTACTAGGGTCATGAAGAAAAACTATAACATCTACAGCAGAGAATTATGCACTTTCAAAAATAAGATCTGGCCTGCTACTAGGCCTTTGTAGAAACTAAATGCCTGACCATGTGACATCAGTGGCTCATGTAGTCAGAATTGCCCACCATGAGCTGAGGGACTCTGTATGTGATAAAGTCAGGTAGTGTAGGGTAAGATGGAGGTAGCACATCTGGGATTAAGCATGAGAAAAACTGGAAGTGCATGAGTGCTGCACAAGGTTGTATACATACCAGTTTCATCATCAACTCTCCTTCAGTTCACACTTAGGACTGCCTGTCGGTTCCCTGATGACAAGTTAATGTAGCAAAACATTTAATCTTGGTTCATGGATGAGCTGGGCTGTTATATAGATGCAAGCTCATACGGGTGGTAGTGATACCAGAGTTGCCCACTCAGACAGGGCCTTGAAAGAAAACCGTGAGGGGAAATCCTTCTGATGAAAGGAACCTTGGATGGTACACTGAGTCATTACCTTATGTGAAAGGAGACATATTATGCAGCTAGTACATAGGCAAGCTTATGCCCAGGCTAACTAGATTAGGAGCTGGAAGGTCTAGAAAAGAGACATGGGTGTGGATACAAGCATGTGGGCACAGAGTGTAAACATATTTGTATCACATGTACTCACAAAGCATTCACCACAGAGGAGGGAATAAACAATCAGGGTGGATAAAAAATTCATTAGAGCAGTGCTGTCTCAATGGACACAGGAATGAGTAGCTATGATGGCAAGCTTGGAGGGTATACAGGGACCCAACTGCATAGATTATCACATTAAGACTGATGTAGTTACTGATGCTACCAAATATCCAATTTTCCAGCAGCAGAAACTAATACTGAGTTCCTCAATATGGCACCATTCCTCAAAGAGAACAGTCAGCTATTTGGTAGCAAGTTAATTACATTAGATCATCTTTACTCTGAAAGAAGCAGCTGACTTTTTTGACAGAGAGGGAGAGAGAGAGATTGCAGGCATTGACTTACCTTTCTTGCCCATAAGGCCTCAGGTTTATACAGTGTTTGCTCCATTCATGTGGCATCTTATATACATTGTGTTAGACAAGGAACCCATTTGATGACACAGGGTGGGGGTGAGGGCCTGACCAATGGATCCACTGGGCATGCCGTACTCTATACCAGCAAGAAAGCTGACATCATGCTGAATGACAGCCCAGAGGCAAAGCTTTGCAATGATGGAATACCTCCTCAAGTTTTTTTTTTTTGCTTTTGAAAACTTTATTTCAACATTACTATGCTTACAGAAATATACTCATATGGGTTAATAGAATGCAATTTAACTTATCCTACACAATTGGGACCAAAAACCTGGTACGTGGTTTGCTTCAAAATACAAAACCAATAAAAAGGATTTGCAATCTGGATTTTCATCTACTAAAAATGTATATAAAAGATTCTCCATCAAATGCTGCTAAAGCAAACAGCAGGAACCTTGAGAAATAAACCTTTGGTTTGTCTCTGAAAAATACCATGTATTGCACTGTAAAAGTTTATACAACTGGTACAACAAAACATTGCTATAATGTTTCAATGCCAGTTCACAAAGTTCAATAACTAATGATGTTGACAAGGGTAGGGAGAGCCTATGTATACATGTGAAAATATAAAAAAGCTATCTGATCTAGTTAATATTACATGAAGATCCCAAATCTATTCAAACTAAGATTCAGATAATCTCTTAAATCTGAATTACCTCCTCAAGTTTTTGCCTTCAGTATGTATCAGTGCTTTTCAACCAGAGGCAAATTTGTCCCCTGGGAGACATTTAGCAAATTCTAAAAGATGTTCTTGGTTGTCACAGCTGGGGATTACTGCTGGCTTCTAATGGATGGAAGCCAAAGATACCACTAAACATCTTATATTACACAGGATAGCCCCACAATGAAATATCCATCTCCAAAGAACAACAGTACTGAAGTTGAGTAATCTGACTTTAAATTGATGGACTCATATGGCACAATTTCCCTGGAGTTGTAATACAATTTACTCACAGATTCCAGATCAATACTCATCTGGGATCCATGAATAAGAAACAGAAGTGGCCCATTTACCACCACCTCCACCTATTCTCTATAGCACTTGCAATCTCACGAACACTCCCTAATAAATCCCATGCATATAACCTCTATTGCAGTCTTTTTTCTGTGGAACCCCATCTGTGACAGATTATAAATTGAGCCAAGGCAGTAGCAATAACAATAAAGCCTGCATAGCCATTTTAGAATATTTTAAGGAAAAATAGAGTTCATTACCAATTGGATATAAAAGGAAGGGAAAATGGAAGACTTAATTATAACTTCTAGGTTTACTTGGACAACTGGGTTGGCAATGGCACATTCATCAAGATAAGGAATATAGAAATAGGAGAATTTGAGGGGGAAAATGACCAATTCTTTGTGTACATTTTCATCATGTATATAAAGGAAAATGCAACAATATGTATAAAGTTACTAGGCCAAATCATATGAACTTGCGATTTTTATAGGTCAGAAAACTGTCAAATGTTGGCAATTTCAAGTGGATCAACCTAGTAATTACATATTAGATTCTGCATGGGAAAATTTACTATTTTTATTGAAATTTATGTAGGCCATATAAGATTTTAGAAAGGTAATATCTGTCAGATTTAAAAGATAATCTTTTGGGTAATGATATATCATTTACATTGAAACTTCCAAAGTAAGAATGTAAGTCACATATTATTGCTTTAAGGCACATTAGGGGCTCTTGTTGAGATTGAAAATTTTGTTTTATGTCCATTTTCTTGTGAGAGTTGAGACATAATTGCCACAAGTAGAGCCAGGAAAGGTCAGAGATAACTTCATTTCCATGCCAAAGCTTTCAAAAACATGCTATCATCCATCATTAAAAAAAAAAAAGACTCTAAGACAGATGTGGTGTGCTATGCATTTGGTTTGCCTGTCAACAGGCTCAATTCCGGAACCCAAATGGCTGCACACAGTTTTGTGTGTGGGCTCAGTCACTTCAGTCGTGTCTAACTCGTTGCATGACCCCGTGGACTGTGGACTGCCAGGCTCCTCTGTCCACGGGACTCTCCAGGAAAGAACACTGGAGTGGGTTGTCACCTCGTCCTCCCGGGGACCTTCCTGATTCAGGGGCTGAACACATACTTCCTGCATCTCCTGCGGTGGTGGGTGGATTCTTCACCTGCGGAGCCGTCAGGGGAAGCCCACTGCCATTTTAGGTGAGATGAAAGCTATGAACTTACAGACATGCTCACATCCTCTTTATAGGCTGAAAAATAAACTCATTATACCAAGTTTTATCAAAGCTGCAGCATGCAATGTGGATTGCATGTGGGTATCCAAATATTGCTGATACAACTGATTTAAAATGGTAGTTGAGGTCGTGGAGCCAGAGTCAGTGCTGCTTGTTATTGTTCTAAGCCTGAGAATCTGGTTTTCATTCCTTCACTACAGAAGTAATCTACTGGATCTATACTAATCTGATCAGAGAAAGATAAATATTCATGACTAATATGATGTTAGACCACTGATCAGAAGAGATAGAAAATTAGAATATGTACATGCAGAGTTCCAGAGAATAGCAAGGAGATATAAGAAGGCCTTCTTCAATGAACAATGCAAAGAAATAGAGGAAAACAATAGAATGGGAAAGACTAGAGATCTTCTCAGGAAAATTAGAGATATCAAGGAAACATTTCATGCAAGGATGGGCACAATAAAGGGAAGAAACAGTAATGGAAGCAGAAGAGATTAAAAGAGATGGCAAGAATATGCAGAAGAAATATATATAAAAAAAGGTCTTCGTGATTGGAATAACCTTGAAGGTGTGGTCACTCTCCTAGAGCCAGACATCCTGGAGTGTGAATTCAAGTGGGCCTGAGGAAACATTACTACAGTCAAAGCTAGTGGAGGTGATGGAATTCCAGCTGAACTATTTCAAATCCTAACAGATGCTGTGAAAGTGTTGCACTCAAAGTGCCAGCAAATTTGGAAAACTCAGCAGTGGCCACAGTACTGGAAAATATCTGTTTTCATTCTGATCTCAAAGAAGGCAGTGCTAAAGAATGTTCAAGTTCAGTTCAGTTCAGTTTAGTCCCTCAGTCATGTCCAACTCTTTGCGACTTCATGAATTACAGCAAGCCAGGCCTCCCTGTCCATCACCAACTCCCAGAGTTCACTCAGACTCAAATCCATCAAGTCAGTGATGCCATTCAGCCATCTCATCCTCTGTCGTCCCCTTCTCCTCCTGCCCCCAATCCCTCCCAGCATCAGGGTCTTTTCCAATGAGCCAACTCTACACATGAGGTGGCCAAAGTACTGGAGTTTCAGCTTTAGCATCATTCCCTCCAAAGAAATCCCAGGGTTGACCTCCTTCAGAATGGCCTGGTTGGATCTCCTTGCAGTCCAAGGGACTCTCAAGAGTCTTCTCCAACACCACAGTTCAAAAGCATCAATTCTTCAGCACTCAGCTTTCTTCACAGACCAACTCTCACATCCATACATGACCACTGGAAAAACCATAGCCTTGACTAGACAGACCTTTGTTGACAAAGCAATGTCTCTGCTTTTTAATATGCTATCTAGGTTGGTCATAACTTTTCTTCCAAGGAGTAAGCATCTTTTAATTTCAAACTACCAGACAATTGTGCTCAATTCCCATGTTAGTTAGTAAGGTTATGCTCAAAATCCTTCAAGCTAGGCTTCAACAGTACATGAACCAAGAACTTCCAGATGTACAAGCTGGATTTAGAAAAGGCAGAGGAACCAGAGATCAAATTGCCAACATCTTTTGGACCACAGAAAAAGCAAGGAAATTCCATAAAAACATCTAGTTCTGCTTCATTGACTACACTAAAGCCTTTGACTGTGTGGATCACAATATCAGACCACCTGATCTGCCTCCTGAGAAACCTGTATGCAGGTCAAGAAGCGACAGTTAGAACTGGACATGGAACAACGACTGGTTCCAAATTGGGAAAGGAGTACATCAAGGTTCTATATTGCCACCTGCTTATTTAACTTATATGTAGCATATATCATGCATACCAGACTGGATAAATCTGAAGCTGGAATCAAGATTGCCAGGAGACATATCAACAACCTCAGATATGCAGGTGATACCATGCAGAAGGCAAAGAGGAACTAAAGAGTCTCTTATTGAGGGTGAAAGAGGAGAGTGAAAAGTTGGCTTAAAACTCAATATTGAAAAGACTAAGATCATGGCATCCAGTCCCATCACTTCATGACAAATAGATGGGGAAACAGTGGAAACAGTGACAGATTTTATATTCTTGGGCCCCAAAATCACTGTGGATGGTGACTTCAACCATGAAATTAAAAGATGCTTGCTCTTTGGAAGGAAAGCTATGACAAATGTAGACAGCATATTAAAAAGCAGAGACATCAATTCACCCACAAAGGTTTTTGTAGTTGAAGCTATGGTTTTTCCAGTAGCCATATGGATGTGAGAGTTGGACCATAAAGACAGTGGAGTGCCAAAGAACTAATGCTTTTGAATTGTGCTGTAGGAGAAGACTCTTGAGAGTTCCTTGGACTGCAAGGATATCAAACCAGTAAATCCTAAAAGAAATCAGTCCTGAATATTCATTGGAAGGACTGATGCTGAAGCTGAAACTCCAATACTTTGGCCACCTGATGTGAAGAGCTTACTTGTTGGAAAAGACCCTGTTGTTGGGAAAGACTGAAGGCAGAAGGAGAATAGGACAACATAGGACAAGATGGTTAGATAGGGTCATCAACATGAATTTGAGCAAACTCCAGGAGGTAGTGATGTGACAGGGAAGCCTGGCATGCTGCAGTCCATGGCATTGCAAAGAGTTGAATATGACTTAGTGACTCTACAACCATATGCAGAAAGAAAAATAATAACAACTCTCTTAAACTATAAGAATACATTTGAGGACAGAGGAGTGACATTATTCACAGATGATGCCTAAGTGAGTGATGTGCAAAAACTATCACTACAGGTATCAATCAGAATAGATTAGGTTGTTCTGATGTTAAAACAAATAAAATCTGAAAATCTCAGTGACTTAAAACCACTAACTATATTTCTGGCTCACATTATGTATCTGTTGTGTGTTGGCTCTGGTCTCTGCTCTCCATTGTCCTGGCTCTGGAGCACCAGCTGAACAAGAAACCACTGTCTGGAACACTGCCAATCACCGAAAGTCAGCAGAAAGAGCATGATGAATTGCACACTGGCTTTTAAAGGTACATCCAGAGTCATACACATCCTTTTTACTCACACTTTATTGCCAAAGCAAGTCCAAGGCCACAGATAACTACAGGGGATGAGAAAGTACAACACTACACTATCCTGGGGAAGATAAAATAAAAGTATTTGGTGAGCAACACTAATGACACACTAAGACTGCCACTTTAATAGTCTGTTCAGTTCAGTTCAGTCGCTCAGTTGTGTCCAACTCTTTGCGACCCCATGGACTGCATCATGCCAGCCTTCCCTGTCCATCACCAACTCCTGGAGTTCACTCAGACTCATGTCCATCGAGTCAGTGATGCCATCAAGCCATCTCATCCTCTGTCGTCCCCTTCTCCTCCTGCCCCGAATCCCTCCCAGTATCAAGGTCTTTTCAAATGAGTCAGCTCTTTGCATCAGGTGGCCAGAGTATTGGAGTTTCAGCTTCAGCATCAGTCCTTCCAATGAATATTCAGGACTGATTTCCTTTAGGATGGACTAGTTGGATCTCTTTGCAGTCCAAGGGATAATAGTCTATAGCTGAGACCGGAAAAAAAAAAAAAAAAAAAGGCAGTGTTGGGAGACGCAGTAGCAGAAGGATGGGCATCTTGGACTTGGCAGACCTAGGTGAGTAACGGTAAAGGCCCGAGCCCAGAACTTGAGTCACTACAGACAGCTTTGAAGTTTCAGGAGCCTTGCCTGGAGATGTGACAGCAATGATTTCTCCCATACAAGTGCATAATTCCTAGATTTTGCTATCATCAGAAAGAAGAAGAGACCCTAGTTTAAGGAAATTAGATATTTAAAAGGAAAGTTACAAAGTAAAAGAGTAACTTATAGAATCCATTTCTCTTGGTGACTTTCCATAATGTAAAGTGTGCCATGTTTCATTTATCTCTTAACACCCTGCATTCAGCTTCAAATAATTGCTTGAGAGATATACTATTGATTAAGATAAATTTAAAATAGGGAAAAAAGTATATATATTACTTACCCACTAAAAGTACGATTTCTGTGTTAATTTCTCCTTTCTTTTGGGTTTTCTAGATTTTATATATTTGATATGATTTATTAAAATAATTGAATTTTAGCAGACTCTGGGAGATAGGGAAGGACAGGGAAGCCTGGCGTGCTGTACTCCATAGGACTGCAAAGACTCAGACATGGTGACTGAACAACAACCACAAATTAAAATAATAATGCGTTTACCCAGTTATCAGCCACCATATTAATTTTTATGGTTTTAATTTATAGGGACAAGTATGACAATTAAGAAACATGCATGGAAGCATTTGAGTGAGTCTAGCAGACTATTTTCTGTCACTTAGAAATGTTCACAAAAGACAGGATGAGCCCTTTCTATTTTCTTCAGTTTTATGTTTGATTTTATGAATAAGATTTACTCTGTCCTTTTCATTATAGGGGACTGGAATGCAAAAGTAGGAAGTCAAGAAACACCTGGAGTAACAGGCAAATTTGGCCTTGGAATGCAGAATGAAGCAGGGCAAAGACTAATAGAGTTTTGCCAAGAAAATGCACTGGTCATAGCAAACACCCTCTTCCAACAACACAAGAGAAGACTCTACACATGGACATCACCAGATGGTCAACACCAAAATCAGATTGATTATATTCTCTGCAGCCAAAGATGGAGAAGCTGTATACAGTCAACAACAAAAAAAAAGACCAGGAGCTGACTGTGGCTCAGAGCATAAACTCCTTTTTACCAAATTCAGACTCAAATAGAAGAAAAAAGGGATAACCGCTAGACCATTCAGGTATGACCTAAATCAAATCCCTTATGATTATACAGTGGAAGTGAGAAATAGATTTAAGGCCCTAGATCTGATAGATAGAGTGCCTGATGAACTATGGAATGAGGTTTGTGACATTGTACAGGAGACAGAGATCAAGACCATCCCCATGGAAAAGAAATGCAAAAAAGCAAAATGGCTGTCTGGGGAGGCCTTACAAATAGCTGTGGAAAGAAGAGAGGCGAAAAGCAAAGGAGAAAAGGAAAGATATAAGTATCTGAATGCAGAGTTCCAAAGAATAACGAGATAAGAAAGCCTTCTTCAGCAATCAATGCAAAGAAATAGAGGAAAACAACAGAATGGGAAAGACTAGAGATCTCTTCAAGAAAATTAGAGATACCAAGGGAACACTTCATGCAAAGGTGGGCTTGATAAAGGACAGAAATTGTATGGACCTAACAGAAGCAGAAGATATTAAGAAGAGGTGGCAAGAATACACAGAAGAACTGTAGAAAAAAAATCTTCACGACCCAGATAATGATGATGATGTGATCACTCATCTAGAGCCAGACATCTTAGAATGTGAAGTCAAGTGGGCCTTAGAAAGCATCACTATGAACAAAGCTAGTGGAGGTGATGGAATTCCAGTTGAGCTATTTCAAATCCTGAAAAATGATGCTGTGAAAGTGCTGCACTCAATATGCCAGCAAATTTGGAAAACTCAGCAGTGGCCACAGGACTGGAAAAGGTCAGTTTTCATTCCAATCCCAAAGAAAGGCAATGCCAAAGAATGCTCAAACTACCTCACAATTGCACTCATCTCACATGCTAGTAAAGTGATGCTCAAAATTCTCCAAGCCAGGCTTCAGCAATACGTGAACCGTGAACTCCCTGTTGTTCATGCTGGTTTTAGAAAACGCAGAGGAACCAGAGATCAAATTGCCAACATCCACTGGATCATGGAAAAAGCAAGAGAGTTCCAGAAAAACATCTATTTCTGCTTTATTGACTATGCCAAAGCCTTTGACTGTGTGGATCACAATCAACTGTGGAAAATTCTGAAAGAGATGGGAATACCAGACCACCTGACCTGCCTCTTGAGAAATCTGTATGCAGGTCAGGAAGCAACACTTAGAACTGGACGTGGAACAACAAACTGGTTCTAAGTAGGAAAAGGAGTATGTCAAGACTGTATATTGTCACCCTGCTTATTTAACTTCTATGCAGAGTACATCATGACAAACGCTGGACTGGAAGAAACACAAGCTGGAATCAAGATTGCCAGGAGAAATATCAATAACCTCAGATATTCAGATGACACCACCCTTATGGCAAAAGTGAAGAGGAGCTAAAAAGCCTCTTGATGAAAGTGAAAGAGGAGAGTGAAAAAGTTGGCTTAAAGCTCAACATTCAGAAAACGAAGATCATGGCATCCGATCCCATCACTTCATGGGAAATTGATGGGGAAACAGTAGAAACAGTGAAAGACTTTATTTTTCTGGGCTCCAAAATCACTGCAGATCGTGATTGCAGCCATGAAATTAAAAGACGCTTACTCCTTGGAAGAAAAGTTATGACCAACCTAGATAGTATATTCAGAAGCAGAGATATTACTTTGCCGACTAAGGTCCGTCTAGTCAAGGCTATGGTTTTTCCTCTGGTCATGTATGGATGTGAGAGTTGGACTGTGAAAAAGGCTGAGTGCTGAAGAATTGATGCTTTTGAACTGTGGTGTTGGAGAAGGCTCTTGAGAGTCCCTTGGACTGCAAGGAGATCCAACCAGTCCATTCTGAAGGAAGTCAACCCTGGGATTTCTTTGAAAGGAAAGATTCTAAAGCTGAAGCTCCAGTACTTTGGCCACCTCATGCGAAGAGTTGACTCATTGGAGAAGACTCTGACGCTGGGAGGGATTGGGGGCAGGAGGAAAAGGGGACGACCGAGGATGCGATGGCTGGATGGCATCACGGACTCCATGGACATGAGTTTGAGTGAACTCCGGGAGATGGTGATGGACAGGGAGGCCTGGTGTGCTGCGATTCATGGGGTCACAAAGAGTCAGACAGGACTGAGCTACTAAACTGAACTAAAAATGATGTGGTTATTAAATCTTATTTGTAGGTTTAAGTATACCTGTAAGACAGATTGTGAAAATTTTGGTTAGTGGCAAAAAAAAAAAAAAAGAAAAAGAAATTGTTACTTGCAATGATGATTGATATCAATACTAAAAAAACGGAACCAGGTGGTTCTTATATTTGTTTAATTCTATGGGCCACTTTAGTGTTTCCTTCAAAATTCAAACAGATCAACAACCCCTCCATTTTATTTTGCAGTTACAAAATCAAATAGTTTTCACAAGGCAGAGAAATAGTAAAGCCACAGTAAAGCTAGTGGTCATTTTCATCTTCAGAGCTAGTGTGGAGAAGTTTTGTTAATGAAAACAAGAAAGAAGGGAGAGAGAAGAAAATGAGGGAGAGAAGCTTTTTCAGGGGCTCTGAATTATTCTAGTATCTAGCACAATGAAGTGACTTAGCAGCAGCAGCAGCAACACAATGTTTTGCACATATGAAATGCTCAGTGATTGTCAAAATGAGTTGAGTTTAGAGTTAATATCTATTATATATTCAAAGTTCCTTAATTTTTTTGATTGAAAATTAAAGCTGTTACTTTATTCTTTTGGGGGGGGGGGTATCAGTGTATACTGGCTGTATAAATTGAGTCATTTCAGGATGTATATGGGGCTTCCCAGGTGGTGCTAGTGGTAAAGAACCCACCTGCCAATTCAGGAGACATAAGAGATGTGAGCTCCATCCCTGGGTCGGGAAGACTCCTGTAGGAGGAAATGGCCATCTACTCCAGTGGACAGAGGAGCCTGGCAGGCTACAGTGCAGGGTCACCCAGAGTTGGACATGACTGAAGTGACTTAGCACACACATATGGATGTATACATGTCCAGTCATGTAGGATTAGAAGTGCTCCTATTGCCTCTATTTTCTGAAAGAGCTCATGTGAGATTAGCATTATTTCTCCCTTAAATGTTGAGAGGAATTCACTAGTGAAGCCATCGAGGCCTTGAGTTTTCTATGTCGCAAAGATCTTAACTATGAATTCAATTTCTTTAATGGATTTGGGGTCAGTTCTGCTAATATGACTTCCCTGGTGGCTCAGACAGTACAGCGTCTGTCTACAATGTGAGAGACCTGGGTTCAATCCCTGGGTTGGGAAGATTCCCTGGAGAAGGAAATGGCAACCCACTCCAGTACTCTTGCCTTGAAAATCCCTTGGACAGAGGAGCTTGGTGCAGGCCACTATCCATGGGGTCGCAAAGAGTCGGGCATGACTGAGCCAACTTCACTTTTAATTTTCACTTTCTGCTAATATGTGTCTTTCTGGGATTTTTTTTTTTTTAGTTAATTGGCTGAAACATGGAGCACAGAATGCCCCAGAATGAATGTATTAGAAATGCTGGACCTGCTTAGGTTTAAAGAGAAAATAATTCAAAAGCTTAGGGAGATTAGAATGTTAGAGTGGATTTGTCTTTTAACACCTACTCACCCACACTGGGAGGGTCCAGAATACATGCCTTTCATAGCTATTGTGAGAAATAAATCTATGAGGTGAGCCCTGGAATCCCGGAGCTCTGTGGTCACTGTTCTCTGTAAACCAGACTTCACAGTGGGAACTGCATCTGCTGAATTGAGAAATCTAAATTTGTTGGGAGCAAATAAGATCCTGAGGTGGCGGGGGTCAAGTGGCAGCACTCAACCGCCTAAGGCCAGACAGGCATGATCATTGTGACAGAGGCAAAGTAGCAATCAGAATAGTGTAACTCCCACAGACCTATGGCCTTGACTAGTTGATCACGGTGTGCAGGTGACATAGATAGAAAGTCTGCTAAATTCTTACTTGATCTGTAGAAACGGAAAGGTTCTAGGTCAAGTGTCACGGACTGAATTTTTGTGTGTCCCCTCAAACTTATATTCTGAAGCATTAACCTTCAATATGATGATATTTGGAGCTGGGGCCTCTGGGAAGTAATTAGATTTAGATGAGGTCGTGGGGCTTCCCAGGTGGCACCAGTGGTAAAAAACTCACCTAATGATGCAGAAGATGTAAGAGATGCGGGTTCAGTCTCTGCATTGGGAAGATCCCCTGCAGGAGGGCATGGCAACCCACTCCAGTATTCTTGCCTGGAGCATTCCATGGACAGAGGACCCTGGCAGGCTACAGTCCATGGGATCGCAAACATTCGGACACAGCTGAAGCAGTTTAGCAGAGCACACAGCACATGGAGGTGGTGCCCTCGTGATGGGATTAATGCCATGGGAATAAAGAGGAGGAGGAAACATGAGGCCTCTCTTTCTGCATATATATACACATATACTAAGGACAAGGCATCTGAGCACATAGTGAGATGGTAGATGTCTATAAGCCAGGAAGTAGACTCAATGGGAACCAAATCTGCTGATACCTTGATCTTGGAACTGCCAGCTTCTACAAATGCAAGAAATAAGTGTCTGTTGTATAAGCCACCTAGTCTATGGTATTTTGTTAAAGCAGCTCAGGATGTCTACAGCAGGTACGGTAGTTAAAGTGAGCTGGAACATCCATAGAGGAAGGCAGGCTTGGCAAGATGGGAGGTGAGAATTTATACTCCAAAGTTACTTTCCTCTTGTCTTCCAATCTCTTGAGGGTGCCTCCTATGTGTTAAACCTAACTGGAAGCCAGAAGAGTATGGTTATTGTACTCTAGAGGTCAGCAAGCTGTGGCCCATAGGCTAAATTCACCCCATTGTCTGTTTTTATAAATAAAGGTTTGTTGGTTTTGGTCGCTAATTTGTGTCCAACTCTTTTGCAGCACCATAAACTATAGCCCTCCAGACTCCTTTGTCCACGGGATTTTCCAGGCAAGAATACTGGAGTGGGTTGCCATTTCCTTTTCTGGGGACTCTCTTGACCCAGGGTTCGAACTGTCACCTCCTGAATTGGCAGGCAGATTCTTTACCGCTGAGCCAGGGAAGCCCCAAAATAAAGGTTTATTGCAACTTTATTCATGTGTTCATATTGTTGTAGATAATTTCTTGCTATAGCAGCAAAGTTTAGGAGTTGCAATTGGGGCCATATAGCCCCTAAAACCTAAAACATATACTCTCTAGCCATTCAGAGAAAATGTTTGCTGATCATTGATACAGTTCACAAGATTCAGTCTCTCAAGGTACAGAGTAGAAGGATGGAGAATAATTCTGAAGGGGCGAACAAAGACCATTCAGCATAAAAAGTAATTTCATATTTTGTCAGTGTATATTTGAAATAGGTTTCTAGAAGTAGAATTGCCAAGTCAAATTGTAAATGCCTGTGTAATTTTTCTATATATCACCAAGTTCTCCTTCAGAGAAGTTATAACATTTTGCATTGTCACTGACAACACACGACAGGGCTTATTTCCCCACAGCCTAATCCACAGAATATATCAGATGTTGAATTTTTGCCTGATAGGTAAGAAGTGGTATCTCAATGTATTATTTCAATTTGCATCTCAGATATTAATAAAATTGAATAGCTTATTGAATGTGCAAGTCATATCTTCATTGCTTCTTCTCTAAACTATTCGTTTATAGGATAAATAAGATATTTTCCATTGAAGAATAGCATATTGTGAAGTTTGCTGAATGTATAAATACATTAAAGTGAAGGCATATGGAGGCCGGGTAATTCATAGATTTTTGCACAAGTCCAACTCACAGTAGTTGGTCCACTGACTCACAGAGTGGTTGTTTCCTTGGTTCCAGGATGTATAGTTGGAATGGATATCCATGGTAGATAATGTTCATTACATTGCAGAGTAAGAGTTATTCCAGCAGGAATGCCAGGTAGAAATTTCTAAAACTCCCCCTTCCCCTATGCTACACTTGTGAAACATATTAAGTAAAAATATATATACATATTGCATCATAGGAGGAATAGTACTCATTGTGTGCAAGCGTGCTAAGTTGCTTCCGTTGTGTCTGAATCGTGACTCTATGGACTGTAGCCCTCCAGGCTCCTCTGTCCATGGAACACTCCAGGCAAGAATACTGGAGCGGGTTGCCATGCCTTCCTCCAGGCGATCTTCCCAATGCAGTGATCGAATCTGCATCCTTATGTCTGCTGCATTGGCAGGCAGGTTCTTTATCACTAGTGCCACCTGGGAAGCATGTACCCACATGTTCACTTAATTCACTATTGTACTCCCCTAAAATCCCCAGATGGATCCTGCTCAATGAAAATGCTTCAAACTCAACCACGTAGTAGTACTGGAATAACTTCTGAAAGGAGGGTCAGAAGCAGTTAGTATTCATGTGGGATAAACACTTATAAACTTGCCCCATTCATAAGTTAATTTCCACACCCTCCATTTTGCTATTGTCTAGAAACACCTGGACAGTTCGGTCATCTACACAACATCATTTTGATGAGAGTGAAAGAAGAGAGTGCAAAAGATGGCTTGAAATTCAGTATTAAAAATCTCAGATCATGGCATCTGGTCCCATCACTTCATGGCAAATAGATGGGGGAAAAGTGGAAGCAGTGACAGATTTTATTTTCTTGGACTCCAAAATCACTTTGAATGATAACTGCAAGCATGAAATTAAAAGACACTTACTCCTTGGAAGGAAAGCAGTGACAAACCTAGACAGCGTATTAAAAAGCAGAGGTGTTAGTTTCTGACAAAGGTCTGTCTAGTCAAAGCTGTTTTTTTCCAGTAGTCATGTATGGATGTGAGATTTGGACGATGAAGAGAGCTGAGCACTGCAGAACTGGTGCCTTTGAACTGTGATGTTGGAGAATACTCGAGTCCTCGGACAGCAAGAGATCAAGTCAGTCTTTCCCAAATGAAATAAACCCAGAATATTCATTGGAAGGACTGATACGGAAGCTGAAGTTCCAATATTTGGCCACATGATGTGAAGAGCTGACTCATTGGAAAAGACCCTGATGCTGAGAAAGACTGAAGTCAAAGAATAAGGGGGTGGCTCTAACCCTGCTTATTTAACTTATGTGCAGAGTACATCATGAGAAATGCTGGGCTGGAAGAAGCACAAGCTGGAATCAAGATTGCCAGGAGAAATATCAATAACTTCAGATATGCATATGACACCACCCTTATGGCAGAAAGTGAAGAGGAGCTAAAATGCCTCTTGATGAAAGTGAAAGTGGAGAGTGAAAAAGTTGGCTTAAAGCTCAACATTCAGAAAACAAAGATCATGGCATCTGGTCCCATCACCTCATGAGAAATAGATGGGGAGACAGTGGAAAGTGTCAGACTTTATTTTTTTGGGCACCAAAATCACTGCAGATGGTGACTGCAGCCATGAAATTAAAAGACGCTTACTCCTTGGAAGAAAAATTATGACCAACCTAGACAACATATTGAACAGCAGAGACATTACAATGCCAACAAAGGTCCGTCTAGTCAAGGCTATGGTTTTTCCTGTGGTCATGTATGGATGTGAGAGTTGGACTGTGAAGAAAGCTGAGCACCAAAGAATTGATGCTTTTGAAGTGTGGTGTTGGAGAAGACTCTTGAGAGTCCCTTGGACTGCAAGGAGATCCAAGCAGTCCATTCTCAAGGAGATCAGCCCTGGGATTTCTTTGGAAGGAATGATGCTAAAGCTGAAACTCCAGTACTTTGCCCATCTCACGCGAAGAGTTGACTCACTGGAAAAGACTCTGATGCTGGGAGGGATTGGGGGCAGGAGGAGAAGGGGACAACCGAGGATGAGATGGCTGGATGACATCACAGACTCGATGGACATGAGTCTGAGTGAACTCCAGGAGATGGTGATGGACAGGGAGGCCTGGTGTGCTGCGATTCATGGGGTCGCAAAGAGTTGGACACAACTGAGTGACTGAACTGAACTGAACTGAGAGGATGAGATGGTTGGATGTCATCACCAACTCAATGGACATGAATCTGAGCAAACTCTAGGAGATAGAAGAGGACAGAGGAGCCTGGCATGCTGCAGTTCATGGGATCACAAAGAGTCAGACACAACTTAGCAACTGAACAACAACAACATCACTTTGGTCCATAATACTGATGACATATTAGTTGGATCACTTGAGCAAAAAGTAACAAGGTAAGCATTGGAAGCCTCATTAAGACACATGCTCTAGAGAGCAGGAGATAAACATTATGAAGCTTCAGATACCTGCCCCATTAACCAAATGTTTAGAGATTCATTGGTTTGAGGCATCCTAAAACATCTCCAAAATAGTTATCATGCCCCCACATTTTCTATCACTAGAAGAAACACAACATTTGGTGGCTTTAGGGGACTCAGAACACTTTTTGGCACACTTAGCAATAATAAATAGTCTGTCAAATTTCAGTAGGACTCAGAGCAATAAATTCTGTGCAGCTGACTCTGTGTTCTAGAGGCACCTGTGATAAGGTAGCTGTGAAGTTAATGACAATAGAAGAATCACAGTTCCAGAACTTGTGCTTTCACAAGTCCACAGATATAAAGGGACTAGATTCCTGGGGTGAACTGAAAGAATTATGCTCAAGGAGACTCGTTTACATTTGAACAGAATTTAAATGAGGTGATAGTGGACTTCAATTTGTTGATGTAATGGATTGAAGTTTACAGGTACCTGGAGGTGGTGAGTATAGTTTTCATGTGAGAGAAATGAGAACCACCAGGGGTGGGGGAATATGTGCTTATTAAATGGTTCCTGTCACTCCCACCTTCTAGTTCTCTCTCTCCTGTGTAATCCCTTCCACTTGAGTATCATTTCAATTCAGTCACTCAGTTGTCTCTGACTCTTTGCAACCCCATGGGCTGCAGTATGCCAGGCCTGCATGTCCGTCACCAACTCCCAGAGCTTACTCAAACTCATGTCCATTGAGTCGGTGATGCCACCCAACCATCTTATACTCTTGTTCCCTTCTCCTTCTGCCTTCAATCTTTCCCAGCATCAGGGTCTTTTCCAATGAGTCAGCTCTTCACATCAGGTGGCCAAAGTATTGGAATTTCAGCTTCAGCATCAGTCCTTCCAATGAATATTCAGGACTGATTTCCTTTAGGATGGACTGGTTTGATCTCCTTGCAGTCTAAGGGACTCTCAAGAGTCTTCTGGAACACCATAGTTCAAAAGCATCAATTCTTCAGCACTCAGCTTTCTTTATGGTCCAACTCTCACATCCATACATGACTACTGGAAAAACCATAGCTTTGACTAGATGAACCTTTGTTGGCAAAGTAATGTCTTTGCTTTTCAACATGCTGTCTAGGTTGGTGTATACCCCTTGAGTATAGACTGTACCTAATTACAGAGCAAGATATTGCAGAAGTCAAGACTTTTCACATCTCAGATTTGGTTATAAAGATCTTAACTTCTGGCTTGGACTCTTTTTCCTTGGCTGTTATTACCTGCTTGTTTTGACAAAGCACGTTGCCATATCATGAGATGCCTAATAAAGAAGCCTGTGTGGAAAGGTGCCTACAGCAGCCTTCAATCATGGGCCAGCAAGAACCCAGGCCCATGAAGAATTGAATAGTGAATAGTGCCAACAACCATATGAGTGGGCTTGGAAACAAATCCAAGTTGATCCTTGGAACGACTGCAACCCAGATGACACCATAATTGTAGCCTGTGGGAAATCCTGAAGCAGAGGACAGAGATAGCAGTGCCAAGATTCTTGATTGCATAAGAACTGTGAAATAATGTGTCATTTCAAGACACTAAATTTTGGAGTAATTATTTTAAAAAAACTGTTAATATACTAGCATATCATTGTGTAGCTTGAGGGTCATCTATTCAAGACCCTCCCTCCTCTTACAGCAGAGGAAAATGAGCCCCAGTGTAATTAAACATGCTCTTTTTAACATTTTTTTTCTTTTAGGGTAAAAAAGTTTTTAATCATATTGAGATGTTTTATTTTTCTTTAAAATAGCACCAAATCTTTCAAGATGTTTAAATAGATGAATTATTGAATCACGGAATCATAAAGCTGGAAGGGCATTTAGAGTCAACTAGTGGTATCTTCGGAGAAGGCAATGGCACCCCACTCCAGTACTCTTGCCTGGAAAATCCCATGGACGGAGGAGCCTGGTAGGCTGCAGTCCATGGGGTAGCGAAGAGTTGGACACAACTAAGTGACTTCATTTTCACTTTTCACTTTCATGCATTGGAGAAGGAAATGGCAACCCACTCCAGTGTTCTTGCCTGGGGAATCCCAGGGACAGGGGAGCCTGGTGGGCTGCCGTCTCTGGGGCTGCACAGAGTCAGACATGACTGAAGTGACTTAGCAGCAGCAGCAGCAGTGGTATCTTACAAAGGAAGGAAATAAAAATCTACTTTGAAAAATTCCCTTTTGTAATTGCCTTCTAAAGTGGTTTATGAGCTATATGAGAAAACTCGGCTCATCGCTTTAGCTCACCTTATTTTTGAAACCCCAAACAGTATAACCCAGTTTAACTGGCTACTTTACTCACTAGTCCTGACTTTTGGCAAGCTTTAAAAAATCAAATCCTCTGTCAAAGGATGGAGATTTGCCACTATTGAGGATAGTCAAAGAAATTAGCTTCAGGCTCTGAAAGCAATTTCAGGAGGAGTTCTAAAACCGTTTTAAGCAGTAGCAGTCTCACTGAAATAAACGTATATCCTGTCAGGGAAGCTACTTGCATGAAGGATAGTAATTTGGATCTGTAATTTCTGCTTTGTTTCTTGAACAGTGGAAACATTATATATCAACAGCGCAAAAAACAATAGCCATCCATCCCAAAATAACTACAACAATTAAAATTTAAATAAAAGGTTTTAAACAGTGCTTCAATCTTTGCTCAACCATCTATACCTATGATCCTGAATATGTCCTCTTTGCATTTTGTAGTTATCAGCTATTTGGGTTTACAATACTCTTGCCAGGAGTTCTGCCATTAACTATTGATTTCTGTAATTTTTCTTTCTATACCATGTCTAATAGAAGGAATAGATTTATAATTATATGACCCGTCACTCAGTCCATATCCTCTCATTTTTCTATATAGCTCATACTTTTTCCATAGTTGCACATCTTGATTAATGCTTAAAATATAACCATTAATGGAGACGCTCTATACAGCCAGCAAAAACAAGACCGGGAGCTCACTGTGGCTCAGATCATCAACTCCTTATTGCCAAATTCAGACTGAAATTGAAGAAAGTGGATAAAACCACTAGACCATTCAGGTATGACCTAAATCAAATCCCTTATGACTATACAGTGGAAGTGAGAAAGATTTAAGGGACTAGATCTGATAGATGGAGTGCCTGATGAACTATGGACAGAGGTATGTGACATTGTACAGGAGACAGGGATCAAGACCATCCCCAAGAAAAAGAAATGCAAAAAAGCAAAATGGCTGTCTGAGGAGGCCTTACAGATAGCTATGAAAGGAAGGGAAGCAAAAAGCAAAGGAGAAAAGGAAAGATATACCCATTTGAATGCAGAGTTCCAAAGAATAGCAAGGAGAGATAAGAAAGCCTTCCTCAGCAATCAATGCAAAGAAATGGAGGAAAACACTAGAATGGAAAGACTAGAAATCTCTGCAAGAAAATTAGAGATACCCAGGGAACATTTCATGCAAAGATGAGCTCAATAAAGGACAGAAATGGTAGGGACCTAACAGAAGATATTAAGAGGTGGCAAGAACACACAGAAGTGTACAAAAAAGATCTTCATGACCCAGATAATCACGATGGTGTGATCATTCACCTAAAGCCAGACATCCTGGAATGTGAAGTCAAGTGGGCCTTAGGAAGCATCACTATGAATAAGGCTAGTGGAGGTGATGGAATTCCAGTTGAGCTACTTCAAATCCTGAAAGATGATGCTGTGAAAGTGTTGCACTCAATACGCCAGCGAATTTGGAAAATTCAGCGGTGGCCACAGGACTGGAAAATGTCAGTTTTCATTCCAATCCCAAAGAAAGGCAATACCAAGGAATGCTAAAACTACCTCACAATCACAATTGCACTCATCTCACACGCTGGTAAAATAATGCTCAAAATTCTCCAAGCCAGGCTTCAGCAATACGTGAACCATGAACTTCCAGATGTTCAAGTTGGTTTTAGAAAAGGCAGAGGAACCACAGATCAAATTGCCATCATCCCCTGGATCATCAAAAAAGCAAAAGAGTTCCAGAAAAACATCTATTTCTATTTTATTGACTATGCCAAAGCCTTTGACTGTGTGGATCACAATAAACTGAAAAATTCTGAAAGAGATGGGAATCCCAGACCACCTGACCTGCCTCTTGAGAAACCTATATGCAGGTCAGGAAGCAACAGTTAGAACTGGACATGGAATAACAAACTGGTTCCAAATAAGAAAAGAAGTACGTCAAGGCTGTATATCGTCACTCTGCTTATTTAACTTCTATGCAGAGTATGTCATGAGAAATGCTGGGCTGGAGGAAGCACAAGCTGGAATCAAGATTGCCAGGAGAAATATCAATAACCTCAGATATGCAGATGATACCACCCTTATGGCAGAAAGTGAAGAGAAACTAAAAAGCCTCTTGATGAAAGTGAAAGAGTGAAAAAGTTGGCTTAAGTCTCAACCTTCAGAAAAAGAAGATCATGGCATCTGGTCCCATTACTTCATGGAAATAGATGGGGAAACAGTGGAAACAGTGTCAGACTTTATTTTGGGGGGCTCCAAAATCACTGCAGATGGTGATTGCAGCCATGAAATTAAACGATGCTTACTCCTTGGAAGGAAAGTCATGACCAACCAGACAACATATTGAAAAGCAGAGACATAACTTTGTCAACAAAGGTCTATCTAGTCAAGGCTATGGTTTTTCCAGTGGTCATGTATCCATGTGAGAGTTGGACTGTGAAGAAAGCCGAGTGCTGAAGAATTGATGCTTTTGAACTGTGGTGTTGGACAAGACTCTTGAGAGTCCCTTGGACTGCAACCAGTCTATCCTAAAGGAGATCAGTCCTAGGTGTTCATTGGTAGGACTGATATTGAAGCTGAAACTCTAATACTTTTGCCACCTGATGTGAAGAGCTGACTCATTTGAATAGACTCTGATGCTGGGAAAGATTGAGGGCAGGAGGAGAAGGGATGGACAGAGGATGAATTGGTTGGATGACATCACCGACTCAATGGACATGGGTTTGGGTGGACTCCGGGAGTTGGTAATGGACAGGTAGGTCTGGCGTGCTGCGGCTCATGGGGTCGCAAAGAGTCGGACAGGACAAATGACTGAACTGAACTGAATTGAACTAACCATTACCATTTCATCACATAGATACTGAGTTATAGATAGACATTTATGTTGCTTATTCACTTTGTTGAGCTGCTTGTAGCTACTGAACAGCAATATTTAGAAATTTCCTGCTTTTCATTTATTCTCAATGGACAAGAGTTCTGTGTTTCCTTAAGTTTGCCTGCTGAGTGCTAAGTCGCTTCAGTCAGATCCGACTCTCTGCGACCCTGTGGACTATTGCCCACCAGGCTCCTCTGTCCATGGGATTCTCCAGGCGAGAATACTATAGTAGATTGCCATGTCCTCCTCCAGGGGATCTTCCCAACCCAGGGATCAAACCTGCATCTGTTAGGTCTCCTGCATTGGAAGGCGGTTCTTTATCATTGGTGCCACCTGGGAAGCCCCATGATCAAAGAGGTCTGCCATGATCAAACAGGAAAAATAGTCACGTGTATATTGATAATAATCTTCGGATTACTGCTTTGATTCTTATTGCAAGGAAGGCATCTCTAGCATGGGTAATGCTTTAATAGATTGTCAGCCAATTGTACCTTGAAAGGAATAAAAAGTTTGCATTGTGTGGAAGTGGGGAGCACAGACACTTAGTATGTATAATACAGGATGTCTCCACAAGGAAAAATGAAGCAGAATTGTTACAATGATGAGACCTCCATACTACACAGTTTTATCTTGGTGTGGGTCAAATTGCTTTCAAGTTTATCTTTAATTTGGTATAGTTGCCTCTTTTTACCATTCAGGAATATTCAGAAAAATTCATACTTTCACTTAGGTTTTCAGGGCATTGATTTAACCTCAGCTCAGCTGTGTTAAAACGGGTTGATTTCCCAAGGTACTGTTTAAGTGCAGAGAGGGAAGAACTGATCATATTGATCACAGTCATAGCTGGTAGCACCCTTCGTGGCAGTATTTTGTGATATTCTTGGATATTGAATCAGGAAGCAGTGGTTGATCCCAGTTACATTTGTGGTCAATGCTCAGTGTTTGAATGTGGCTATAGTTTCCCCTGTGCCTGGGGTTCAGAGATTGTGAATCTGAGAAGTCAAAACTCGTTTTCCTGCCTGCATTAACAGCTAGTCACAAGAAGACAAGCAATCAGGAAAGCTCAAGAACAACTCACACAGGCCCACTTTGACTCTAAAAATCTGACAGTTCATGACTCTAGTTTTACCTGCAGTTACTCATAGCTCTTTTCCTATGTTTCTTGTTCCTTTCTTGTCTTAGTGGTCTGTATGTCTCTCCAACTCTCCTATTGATGTTCTTTCTTTTTCTTATTTTTCTAGCTTGCTTTGCTGTAGACATTCAGAACTAAATAGAGTGCCAACCTCTGAACCAATCCATAGTATATTACTGTGACTTGAATCCCATCCTCTCAGTTACCAATAAATTGCTATTCATTTATCACAGCTTCCTGACATAACCTCTGACTGGTTCACACTAAATCTTTACTGGGTCCCAGAAATCTAACCTGGGCTAGACTCTGGTTCACATTTAGGGTTACTCCATGTCTTTCTAGGAGAATTATCCCAGTTATTAGAGTATTATTGAATTTCTTGTTAAAGTTTGAGATAATATTTAAAAATTAGAGAGAAACTATATTAATTATGGACAAATTCTTTAAAAAGTTCAAAAATTTCTAATGTTATTTCAGCTTGAAGAAAAATGATACTTTGTTACAGAATGGCTGGTATTTACTTTTTATTTTCCTTTATTAAGAAAAAAGTTGAAACACACCAAAGTATTCATCTTTTCTCAAGTCAAGGCTTTGCTCTGGTGGGTTGGGAACTTTTCTGAACCCTTTCTATAAGAAGTAATTGGATGTGTGCATAAGATGAATTACTATTCAAACCAGTCACTGCAAGCATACAAATTGGCTCCCCTGAAAATATAGGAAATTCATTTCTGGTGAATTTTCAAAAGTCAGTTTGGCAAAGTGAGGTAGAAAAAAATAATTACAACTTCTCATAGCACTGATTATTTAATATGTAAGTTAGTTTGTACAATTTGTGTTATCAGTGACACAACTCAATTATGCTTTCAATAATGGATTGGAGATCTCAAATGACCAAATGCTACTCCTCTGCACCACAACCACTGCCCTGACACTGCCAGTTAGAAACAGCTCAGACCACCACCACATTCTTTAGAAATCCTTTCCAAATAGAGAGGCTACTCTTCATTTTATATAACAAGCTTATCTCCAGTGTTGTATGGATCTCGATGGAAGATATGCTATGGATTATCTGGCTGGAGAATGGAAAAGAAAAATATTTTGTGAACAGTTTATTCCTATGACATTGAAAGAGAATGTTTATTCCCCTTATTAGAAGGGATGATGCTGGGTACAGAGAAGAGAATTTGTACTCACACATATCTGCACTCCTAGCAGTAGAGTCTTAGCAAATTTACCTGAGGGCACCACTGGAAAATTCCTTTTTAGCCAGCTATTTGTTTCTGGCTAGTCTCAATTAATGTGCATTTAAAAATAATTGCATAGTCAAAAAAAGCTTTTCAAAGCCTCCAAAATGGCATTTTTGTCTCTCAAATTAGAACATCATTGACCAAAATGATGCTTTAGAGTGAATGACAAATAATATCCTAAAAAAGCAGCCAGGGTAAGTGGAGAGAAAGCAGGGTTAGTCTTTAACAGCCTCAGTTCAGTTGCTCAGTCCTGTCTGGCTCTTTGTGACCCCATGAATCGAGCACACCAGGCCTCCCTGTCCATCACCAACACCTGGAGTCTACCCAAACTCATGTCCATCGAGTCAGTGATGCCATCCAGCCATCTTATTCTCTGTCGTCCCTTTCTCCTCCTGCCCCAAATCCTTCCTAGCATTAGGATCTTTTCCAATGAGTCAACTCTTCGCATGAGGTGGCCAAAGTACTGGAGTTTCAATTTCAACATCAGTCCTTCCAATGAACACCCAGGACTGATCTCCTTTAGGATGGACTGGTTGAATCTTCTTTCAGTCCAAGGGACTCTCAAGAGTCTTCTCCAATACTACAGTTCAAAAACATCAATTCTTGAGCACTCAGCTTTCTTCATAGTCCAATTCTCACATCCATACATGACCACTGGAAAAACCATAGCCTTGACTAGAAGGACCTTTGTTGGCATTGTAATGTCTCTGCTTTTCAATATGTTGTCTAGGTTGGTCATAACTTTTCTTCCAAGGAGTAAGCGTCTTTTAATTTCATGGCTGCAATCACCATCTGCAGTGATTTTGGAGCCCCCCCCAAATAAAATCTGACACTGTTTCCACTGTTTCCCCATCTATTTCCCATGAGGTGATGGGACCAGATGCCATGATCTTAGTTTTCTGAATGCTGAGCTTTAAGCCAACTTTTTCACTCTCCTCCTTCACTTTCATCAAGAGGCTTTTTAGTTCCTCTTCACTTTCTGCCATAAGGGTGGTGTCATCTGCGTATCTGAGGTGACTGATATTTCTCCTGGCAATCTTGATTCTAGCTTATGCTTCTTCCAGTCCAGCATTTCTCATGATATACTCTGCATAGAAGTTAAATAAGCAGAGTGACTATATAAGCCTTGACGTACTCCTTTTCCTATTTAGAACCAGTCTGTTGTTCCATATCCAGTTGTAATTGTTGCTTCTTGACCTGCATACAGGTTTCTCAAGAGGCAGGTCAGATGGTCTGTTCCCATCTCTTTCAGAATTTTCCACAGTTGATTGTGATTCACATGGTCAAAGGCTTTGACATAGTCAATAAAGCAGAAATAGATGTTTTTCTGGAACTCTCTTGCTGAGTGATCACATTTCCTAAAGGGCCTTTTTGGAGAAGGTCATCAAAAGGTCATGACTACAGTTGATCCAAGAATTGAACAATAAGAGGCACCACCCCACCTTCCCTGGTGGCTCAGGTGGTAAAGAATCTGCCTGCAATGCAGGAGATCTGAGTTCAATCCCTGAGTCCAGATGATGCCCTGGAGAAGGAATTGGTATACCCACTCCCTCATCCTTGCCTGGAGAATCCCATGGAGAGAGGAGCCTGGCAGGCTACAGTCCAGGGGTCCCACGGGTCACAGAGTCAGACACAATTGAGTAACTAACACTTTCACTTTCCCCCACCTTCCCGGTACCTAAAATGCACTGTCTCTCCATTTTCCCACAATGGGAGTGGCTTTCAAGGACTCAGCCTTGAGAGAGCAGTGTGTTGTTGAGACCATCTAGATGTTACATGCAACAGAACCCAGTTAACACCTCTCTATAAAAATTTTAAGATTTGGTGGGAGGGTCTGGAAATCTACTCATCTTGCAACCACCCAAGACAAGCCTGGTAGGCAAGTTCCCTTGCTTATCAATCCTGCCACCACCAACCTGCAGGAGTCTGCCTCTTTCTTCAGTCTCTCCCTGCCCTCCAAGTATGGGGGTGATTTTAGATTATACTCAGGAAGATCCTGAGGAAGTTTGTGAACCAACAAGCATATAAATATCTCTTTTCATTGTATCAACCAAAGGAGAAAACATAAAAGGCATAGCCTGAGGGCAAATGTCAGGAACAAGAGGGAAATCCTGCAGAGAGAATCACAAACAGCATGGAGGGTACAGATTACAGGAAATAATTCAATGAAAACAACCTTGAGTCAGAAAAGTCAAAGCATTGAGGCAATTAGTCCCCTAAAAATGTTTTGAAAAGGAGAAAAGTAAAACAAACTTTAAGGATTAACACTAAAGGTAACAGAAGTTTAGTAAAAGTGGTTATATCTAGATACTGAGCTCATTGCAAAGGCATATTTCTATCTTACACACAAGAGGAATACACATATAGGGAGATGCTCTCCTGGAGATAAGGGATAGTTCAAGTGGTAGAATGAGTTAGGATATTGTGAGAGAAGTTGATTTAGAAGACAAAAGAAGGGACTTCCCTGTGGTCCAGTGGGTAAGACTCTAGGTTCCCAATGCAGGGAGTTCAGGTTCAGTCCCTGGTGGGGGATCTAAGATCCCACATACTGCAACTAAGCCCACACGCCACAGCTACCGAGCCTATACACCCTAGAGCCTGTATGACACAACAAAGGCCCAGCACAGCCAAAATAAATAATAATAAAGAAAACAGAAGAAAAAAACTTGACCAAGATCCTTGTGAAAATCTGTGACTGAAATCTGAAAATGTTGTCACTAACAGATGGGAAGATTTTTCCTTAAGAAAGCCGGTGAAACTATGGATATTCAACTGTTCTCACACAAGTCATCTCCTTTCTGAACTTAAATGTTTGCCCCCAAGGGAGCTTGAGAAACATCTACAACTTTCATTTTAAAGGGCCTTTGTTAGAAACTCTTTTTTTATCTTTATGTGCATGCCTTACAGATGAGGAGAAATGTGTACCTTTTTATTCCCAAACAGGACAAAAGAAAATTGTCATTGGATTTTACAAAACCTATATATTCTACATGAAAGAGAGTATAAAAAAAGGTATGGGCCTCAAACAGAAGTTAATGCTTTGAGTATGATCTGATTTATTTATTTATTGCTGTTGTTTTAATTTTCTTTTTGATGTCAAGATAAATACTATTGATTTTATTATTTTTCATTCTTTTCCATACTTTATTATTTACTACCTGAATTTTCTCAGGTCTTTAATGCATAAATTTATGTATGACGAAGATGCTATCATTTATATAGTCCACATTAGTGTTGATAATGTCTTTGTTTCATTGAAACATCTTTAAAATGATTATAGAATGGGCCTCTGAACAAGCACAACTAGGGTGTTTCTTCCTGTCTCTCACAACTGTTTCTAAGTGTGGATTTTATTAAGTTCTAATGCTACCAGGCTTCCCTGGTAGCTCAGCTGATAAAGAATCTGCCTGCAAGGCAGGAGACTCTGGTTCGATTCCTGGGTGAGGAAGATGTGCTGGAGAAGCGATAGGCTACCTACCCACTCCAGTAGTGCATAGGATTGCAAAGAGTTGGACACGACTGAGTGACTTCACTTTTCTTTTTCACCCATTCCAGTATTCTTGGGCTTCACTGGTGGCTCAGCTGGTAAAGAATCCACCTGCAATGTGAGAGATCCGAACCCTGGATTGGGAAGATCCTCTGGAGAAGGGAACTGCTACCCCCTCCAATATTCTAGCCTGGAGTGGGTAGAATTAAGAGCCTTACCTGAGTATTGGATATAGCAGAAATACTGAGTACAGGGACCAGTGACTACCTAGTTAATACAATAGTGCTTAACAAAGAATGAAAGGAGGCAGAGTTTCAGAAATAACATACACTAGTGAAGGTCTCATCTCTAAATCACTGACATTTTTGTAGTGAAAAGAATTGGTAAACACTCCACTCTGCACACTAGCAGGAGATGGCTAAAGTTTAGGATTTAATCATTATCTCAGAGTCTCTCTTCAAGAAGAGTCAGTATTAAAGACTAAGGAACTAAATACTCAGGTAGGCCCTCCCTCCTCTTGAGGCACAGTAATGCTCCAAATGCTGCTCAGCACAGTTACACAGTCCAGGGGAAGGTGAAGGGAGTCAGGTCTTGATAACTAAGGAAATATTTCCATCCGGTATGTGACTTAGTAGGTAAAGCTCCTGCAATGCATGAGATGAGACGCGGGAGACGCAGTTCAGTCCCAGGGTTGGGAAGACCCCCTAGAGGAGGGCATGGATAGCAACCCACCCCAGTGTTCTTGCCTAGAGAATCCCCATGGACAGAGGAGCATGGTGGGCTACAGTCCATAGGGTCAAGTAGAGTCAAACACGACTGAGTGACTGAGCACGCACACGTCCCAAATTCAGTGGCTAGACATGTGTTTTGTTTGATCTCCTCAGTGTTTAAAAATTGAACATTCCATATGTAAATCCAGATCTCAGAATCGACAGGAGAGAGAGGTGACAGCTCTCTCTATATCCCTGCAAAACAGCCATTTTTAGGAAGTGCATCATAGGTGTGCCCTTTACAAAGTCATGCAAACTCATTCCACTTTGCCATAATTCCCATCTGTGCCCATTAATAGCACCAAGTCCATTTCACTAATTTATCTGCTTAAGGTCCAAATGCTTCAATTTGTGATTCTTGGATTAGAATGCCCTATTCTCCCCCAAATTAATGACTTTCCTTGGATTTGTGTTTCACTTAAATGTTCTTTAATTATGGAGATCTGTTCAATTATAGCATATACTGGTACAGTATCAAATTTAATCCAATAAAGAGGCTCCTGCATCACCATTGCCAATGGCTCAGAACAATTTTTCCTTTATCTGTTTTGTGAGGCTGGATTATCCACCTGCTTCACTGACCATCATGCTAAACTCTAGGGCTGCTACCCCATTTCAAGCATCAGATGTGAGGTATTTGTTTTAGGAGAGGAAAGGTGATACCAAGCAGGATTCTGTGAGGTCCTCCTAGGTACAAAGCCCCTCTGTGTCCCCCATCTCTTGTTTGTAGAAAAAGGCTTTAGTCTCCTAGAACCTTCCCTGAGTTCCAAAGCACAGACTCAAGCAGTTGCTAATACAGGAAGTGAAGAAATACAGAAACGAAAGAAAAGCAGTCAATCAAGAAAAGTAATGATAGCGTAAGAGAGTCCTAGTTCCTCAAGAAATATACATAACAAGTGATGCATATCTTTGAGTTGTTCTGCAGAACTAAGACCCGCCCCCCTATCCCCACCCAGGTGGAGGATGATGACTTCATGCTGAACACAAAGACCCCAGCCTGGTTGGAACCAGAAGGTTGATGATCAAGATTCCTGAAACATTACCCCCAAATGTTGCTTTTAAAAACTGTTCCCTGAAAGCTCTCAGGGAGTTCGGTCTTTTGAGCATGAGCTGCCTGTTCTCCTTGCTAGGTTCCTTGAAATGGACACTACACTTTCCTTAATGATAACCTGGTGTCAGTAGAGCAGCTTTGCTGCATGACAGGTGATGACAAGTTTGGTTCAGTAACAAGGTGATGGATTCAGGAAGAGTTGAATGTTCTGTGAGGTAAGTAGAAATTCAGGCAGATGACTAGCAGGTAAAGATGTCTGAAGGCAAGGATGTTACCTGAGGACATGGGAGCTAAAAGAGATTTGGAGAAACCCCGGAGGGGAACTCTTTTGTAGGATCTAGTTTTTCGGTGTCTTCACTTTCAGTTCTCAAGTATAACCTTTGTTGTATATACCTCTCTTCTGAAATTTCTCTAATTTTAGTAAAGAAATATACATTTGGCTAAATAGCTGATGTAGTGGTCTTTGAGAGACTGAAGTGATGGGTTAATCACAGGGAAGGAGGCTTTCTTATTCCAGGAATTTCTGGCACCCCGGAAGAGCGGCAGTTCTGGTTACCTATTGCTAAATAACAAGCACATTGAAAATGTAACCCACAAAGCAGCAACCATATTATTATGCTCACAAATCTGAGCATTGGGCAGGTCCTCACATGGCTGAGGGTTGGAGAAGCTGCCATGTATGTCCTTCTCTTTATGCAGTCTCAGGGCCCCTCCACATGGCCTTTTCATGTGGTTTCTGCATCAAGGTGACCTAAGGAGGTCAGGGTTTTTACATTCCACCTGGGAACTTCAAGGGTGAGTGCAACACTTCAACATCCTCACTTTAGAGATTTTAAAATATCACTTCTGCAACATCCTATTGCTCAAATCAGTCTCTAAGACCAGCAAGGATTTAAGAGGGGAGGAATAAGACTATACCTCAATGGGAGAAGCGGTGAAGAATTTGTGGATATATTTAATCTACCACTGTGGCCTTAGAAGCTTACTGGGTACAGTGTGACACAGATTTCAGGTAGTCATTAACATTACAGAAGGGAAACTCCACAGTCGGGCTGGGAACTGAGGGGCATGATCCATAACACTACAGGAAAACTCTGCAGGGGGACCCTCTCAGCCAAGACAGCAAGATCAAACCTAAAAAAGGAAAGAATGCTGACATTGTAAAGGGGAATGGAGGGAGGCTTAATCATTTCTGTGAGCTTGTTGAATAGAAAGCAGTGAATCAGTTGTAATAATGTTAACATCTCACTTATCTCGATGACACTTAACTGGTTATCTCAAACACAGGATATAACATTGAAGAAAACTGAAAAGGTTTCATAGCAGCCAAAATAGTAGATGTCTAGATGTTAATGTGTACTTACTTAATTGTAAGAGGGCCATTCCAGGCTTGACTCTCTCTCGAGAGCTCATTCTCTCTTACTTTACATGCAATTAGCATAAATGCAGCTTGGGCTATTTTAGCTGATAATAAATTTTGTGTCTTGGTTGATTGGTGGGATCAGGGATATGAAGTGCTACCGGAGTAAGTTCATTGACAGCAATAAGGAAAAACTCAGATTTAAAGCCTAAATAGTTTCCAGGCCCTAGCATCTTCTTCGCCTTTCACGTGCTCTATTCTTTGCCACAGGAAACCCTGGAGCCAACTGCACAGGCTCATTCCCAGTTCCCAAGGTCAACAAATTTAAACATTGGAAAAACCTTTTTCTGAGGCTCAGCACTGAGTTATTTTTGGTGTGGATCTGACCCTTAAGTTTTGCCTCTGTTGTAATAACTGAGGCTCCTCTCATTCCTGAGTCTCCCAATTCTAATTCTTCTAACTGGGCTTCAGTCTAGGTCCTTGTTTTCAGGGTGTCATGTTGATCCCTGATGTCCAAATCTTTTCTGGGTTGGGATTCTGCCCTCTTGAGGGGTCCCACAGCCCAGGAATCTCTGTTTAGTTAGCAGGGCTGTCTTACCCTGTGAAAGATATTTCCAAAGCCAATTCCTATCAGCTGAACTGATAAGTGTCTCTAATCCAAGACCCCAAAGTCAAATTTTCCTCAAGTTAAAATGTCCTGATTTTTCACTGAGAAACTCCTATTGCTGACTGTTCAGGTCACAGCTGAAGAATTGAGGGGGTGACCAATTCTGACCCCATGTTTGCCACTCTGGCTGATCCTCCATTGCCAGCACTTTCCACTGTCTGATGGGACTTATCTCCCCTAGTGGCAGGTCCTGTGCTTTTCACCCTGCCTTCCCCATCATGCCCTACATGGTTGGCCAATGATCATGCCCTGTTTAAAACTGGATTATAGTTGCTTTATAATGCTGTGTTAGTTTCTGCTGTACAATGGACTGAGTCAGCTATATGTCTAATATATCCCCTCCCTCTTGCACCTCCCTCCCACCTCTCCCCCACCATCCCACCCCTCTAAGTCATTACAGAGCATCCAACTGAGCTTCCTGTACTTTATGACAGGTTCCCACCAACTATCTATTTTACACATAGTAGTGTATTTATGTCTATCCTAATCTTCCATGGACAGGGGAGCCTGGTAGGCTGCACTCCATGAGGTCGCTGAGGGTCAGACATGACTGAGCACCTTCACTTTCACTTTTCACTTTCATGCACTGGAGAAGTAGATGGCAACCCACTCCAGTGTTCTTGCCTGGAGAATCCCAGGGATGGGGGAGCCTGGTGGGCTGCCTTCTATGGGGTCACACAGAGTCAGACATGACTGAAGTGACTTAGCAGCAGTAGCAGCAATCTTCCAATTCGTCCCACTCTTCCCTTCCCCCTTGGTGTCCATATGTCCATTCTCTACATCTGCATCTCTGTTCTTGCCCTGGAAATGGTTCATCTGAACTATTTTTCTAGATTCGACACATATATGTTAATGTATGATGCTTGTTTTTCTTTTTTTGACTTAATTCGCTCTGTATGACAGACTCTTGATGCCCTCAACATCTCCAATTTAAAGAAGCAGGAAGAAAACAAATATTATAAAACAAATACAAAAGCAAGAGAAAGAGTGTGGGATTATTTTATGAACAAATAAATACCCCAAGAATCATGAGAACAGTAGTGGGCACTTTCTATGCGCCAGGCACTCTTCTAAGCCCTTCATATATATCAACTCATTTCATTCTCACAAAAACTTGGTACAGTAGTACTAGAGCACTAGTTGTAAGTAACTAGTCCAGGTTACATGGTTAAGTAAGAGGGAGGGGAGTTAAGTTTCAAAGTCAATGATGTTTCCCCAGAATCATCACTTTTACTCATTTTTCTAAGTCCTCAAAAGATGTCAGTGTGTCCTAGTCTAGTATGATAACCCAAGTCCATAACAATGGTTCCAAGTCTTCAAAAATATAAGCTCAATGCTAGAGGGTAAACTTGTGTAAGATAACTTCAAATAAGTATCTAAAAATTGATTAAAAGCTGATGGGACTTCAAAGGGCAGCACCTGTTATATGAAAAATGAACTCATGTGTTGTTACTATCTTATGACCATTCACTTTTTCCATCAGTTCTATTTAATACTTGAGATGTACCACATCTTTAATTTAGACCTGAATCTTTACAGGGAATAGGTTAACACATTAATATATTTCTGGAGTTACACCAGAAACATTTTTATTTGTAGGGTAACAAATTTCAGTGCTATGTAATTTTTGGATTACACAGCTCTTTTCAGACCTAAGATCAACAATAAGCAAAAGTAATACATTAGAATCACATGTAAAATATGTAAAAGACAATACGTCTCAAACTAAAAATAATTGGTCATTCTCTCACCACCTCCCATATCATATTTGTAGAACTTTAGACAATAGTTATTAATTTTGTGACTAAAAAGAATGATGTTCCTTACATTGTATTTATTAAAAAATGAACTTCAATTACCTCACAGTTGAGGTATAGTTTGTTACAGATCATGATTTAATTGCATCAATCTAGAGTTTATTGCCCAATTATCTTGTTAGCATCCACAGCCTTTGGGCCACTGAAAGTCTAAATAAACTATGCCGTCATAAATCTTTTCTCAAGGACAGATAGTTATTAAAAATGCATAAAAATAAAAAAGAAACCCTCCAGACATTGAATGTTCCTTCTGAAGAAGTATCCAACATTGGCAGTGGTTAAAAGGGAAGTCATCACCTGTGAATTACAGTGAGCCCTCTTAACAAATATTTGGGCTTAACCCCAGAATGATTAAATCAAAATCAGGAAGTAGGCCTTGGAAACTGGTGTACTTAAAATTTCCCCAGTTAATTCTAACACACAGCAAGCTTGAGAATACTCATCTAAGCCAGGGGTTAGCAAACTGTGCTTATTGGCCTGGCCTGGCCACTTTGAAAATAAAGTTTTATTGGAACCACAGCGACACCTATTCATACACATTGCTACATTGTCTACAGTTGCTTTGGGGCTGCAAGGGCAGAACTGAGTAGTTGAGATGGAGAATATAAAAGCCCAAAATATTTACTATGTGACTAAGGAAGAAGTTTGCCAACCCCTGCTATATGCTAATGTAACATCACGGTTTTTGAGTGGTGTTACTTAAAAGTGCTAAATTTGCTAAAAAGTTTAGAAGTACACTATGTGTCTTCCCCGCTTAATTACCCTTCCAGAAAGTTACATACCATTTCCACTTACATCCTGTTGGTTAGAACTTAGTCACATAGTACTGCTTAGCAGCAAGAGAGTTTGGGAAATGTAGTCCTTATTATGATGATCTTGCTAAGCTAAAATTCAAATGTTCTATTTCTATATGGGAAAAGAGGAATACAGATATTGAATGCCTGAAAGAAATCTCCTTTATATCAATCTGTTTTCATATTTAAATATTATATCCAAGATACCTAAGATCATGGCATTGGGTCCCATCACTTCACGGCAAATAGATGGGGAAGCAATGGAAACAGTGAGAGACTACTTTTTTTTTGGGGGGGGTGCTCCAAAATCATTGCAGATGGTGACTGCAGCCATGAAACTAAAAGATGCTTGCTCCTTGGAAAAAAGCTATGACGAACCCAGACAGCATATTGAAAATAACATTTTTAATATGTTTAAAAATTTAAAATTTACCAACAAAGGTCTGTCTAATCAAAGCTATGATTTTTCCAGTGGTCATGTATGGATGTGAGAGTTGTACTCTAAAGAACGCTGAGTGCCAAAGAATTGATGCTTTTGAACTGTGGTGTTGGAGAAGACTCTTGAGAGTCCCTTGGACTGCAAGGAGATCAAACCAGTCCATCCTAAAGGAAATCAGTCCTGAATATTCACTGGAAGGACTGATGCTGAAACTCCAATATTTTGGTCACCCAATGCAAAGAACCTACTCATTGGAAAAGACTCTGATGCTGGGAAAGATTGAAGGCAGGAGGAGAAGGGGAAAACAGAGAATGAGATGGTTGCATGACATTGCCAACATGACGGACATGATTTTAAGTAGGCTCCAGGAGCTGGCGATGGACAGGAGGCCTGGCGTGCTGCAGTCCATGGGATCACAAAGAGTCGGACACTACTGAGCAACTGAACTGAACCAGAACAGAAAGAAAGACTCTTTGGATCAGAAATCAGCCAAGGACAGATTAAGAATGCCATTATCTCTTATGTTAAAATATTTGAAACTTCAGCTTTTGCATATGATATGCTCACTGACTTGGTTTCCAATGGAGAACAGAAAATACTTTTCATTTAGAAATCAGTCTATAATCATAAGGTTAGTGCTTGACTCAGATATCCAAAACTAACAGAAAAGAGTCACCTAAATATCTGCTGCTTAATCTGACGGCTGGGGTGAATCAGTAATTTACATGCCAGATGGACAGTTAAGAGAGAAAGGGGTGCTCTTAATAGATGTACTTGGGCAACTGGTATAATCTGGGTAATTGAGATAATAGTCACTTTAATTTTGATCAACAATTTGAGTGAGCATTTTCTAATTTAGGATAAAGAGAAATAAAAGAAAAAAAAATCTCAGCATGGATTCTGATTTAATGATGACAAATCATTGAGCCAGATGGATATCATCACTTTAGGGAAGAGTAGTGGCTCAGTGGTAAAGAATCTACCTGTCAGTACAGGAGATGCTGGAGACACGGGTGTGATCCCTGGGTCAGGAGGTCCCCTGGAGGAGGAAATGGCAGCCCACTTCAGTATTCTTGCCTGGATAATCCTATGGACAAAGGAGCCTAGGAAGCTACAGTCCATAGGATTGCAGAGTTGGACATGACTGAGCATGCATGCACATGCAGAAAGTAATATTATTCCTGGCACTGATGTAAATAAAATTTTTAATTGCCATTTTTAATTGCAAGAGATTACATTTTATTATTTTAAATTGTGGCAAATCTTTGGTGGTGGTGTTTTTGTTGCTAAGTTGTGTCCGACTCTTGAGACCCCATGGACTGTATAGCCCGCCAGACTCCTCTGCATATGGGATTCTGCAGGCAAGAACACTAAAAATTGTGGGGCCAAACATACACTAGACAGTCCACAGATGACAAAAGCTTGAAAATACTAACTAAAAGAATTAATTTTGAAAGCACACAGACTTTTAATCACAATGGGACATGTAACAAAAGGCATGAGGACAAGTCTTGGCAATTCTAACTTTTAATATCTTAAAATCCACTGCATCTATCAATCCTTTCAATTTATCTCTATTGCCATTATTCTAATTGGGTTCCTTGTCTCCAGTGCATTTGTCCCCCAAATCCATGTACCACCCTGTTCCCAGGGTAAGTCTCTAATGCACAAATATGGTCTTGTCGACTTCCTTTTAAAATCTTTCCACGATTCCTCATGCTCCTCATTGCCCTTCAGGGTCAAGTCCAGACAGGACTACATAATTTGTAAGACCCACTACAGAATGAAAATGTCGAGTTCTCTAGTTAAAAAGGCAGGGAAAATAATGCCATTAAAGGTGAAAGTGAAAGTGAAGTCTCTCAGTTGTGCCCGACTCTTTGCGACCCCATGGATAGTAGCCTGCACCAAGCTCCTCCATTCATGGGATTTTCAAGGCAAGAGTACTGGAGTGGGTTGCCATAAAGGTAATGGAATATACATATTTTCCTTATTCTGTGCTGTGTCTTTCAATTTGTCACAGTGTTTTTATTTACTATGTAAAGTGTGTTAGTTGCTCAGTAGTGTTCAACTCTTTGTGACCTTATGGACTGTAGCCCACCAGGTTCCTCTGTCCATGGAATTCTCCAGGCAAGAACTGGAGTGAGTAGCCATTCCCTTCTCCAGGGTATCTTCCTGACCCAGGGATGTCTTTCTAAACAAAGATAAATTAAAATCTTGAGTTATGGGTGTGGGGGGAAGGGCAGTCCTAAGATGGCAGAGTAATAGGACAGGGAGACCACTTTCTTCCCCACAAATTCATCAAAAGAACATTTGAACGCTGAGTAAATTTCACAAAACAACTTATGAATGCCAGCAGAGGACATCAGGCACCCAGAAAAGTCGCCCATTGTCTTCGAAAGGGGGTAGGAAAAAATATAAAAGATAAAAAGAGAGACAAAAGAGGTAGGGAAGGAGATCTGTCCCAGGAAGGGAGTCTTAAAAAAGAGAGAAGTTTCCAAACACCAGGAAACAATCTCATTGCCAAGTCTGTGGCAAGCCTTGGAACCACAGAGGGCAACATAGCCATGAGGAAAAATAAGTAAATAATTAAAACCCACAGATTACGTGCCCAACAGTAACTCCCCCAGCAGAGAAGCAGCGCCGACACCTGCATCTGCCACTAGCAAATGGGGGTTGGGCAAGGAGGTGCGGGTTGCATTGCTTAGAGTAAGGACTGGGCCTGAATGCCCCAAGGGCAATCTGAGGGAACTAACTTGGGCTAGCAAAACTGTGGGATAGCTACCACGCGAAAAGCCCTAACCTAAGACACCAGCAGGCCCGCTCACAGAACAAAGGACTGAGCAGAGCTACACAAAAACCCCTAACCTAAGACACCATCAGGCCGGCTCACAGAACAAAGAACTGAGCAGAGCTAGCCCGGTCCATTCCCCTGCCTGGTGACAGGCAGGCGAGGGCAGCCAGAGCTGGAAGGGTGCAATCACAGCCCCAGAGAGGCATTATCTACTAAACTGCAAGTAGGCTTCATTGCTAACCAAGACTTCTTGGGATTCTGGACGGTCAATATCCGCCTGAGAAGGTGTGCCGGTTGTACACTCGGAAAACCAAGCAGCAGGGACGGGGGAGGTGATAAGTCACAGCAACCACGCTCGCTGAACACCTGGTCACCTGAGCTGCTCAGACCTGGGAAGGGCACAAAACGCAGGCCCAACCGAGTCTGCGCCTCTGAGGACTATCTGAGTACCTGAACCTGAGAGGCTTAGACCTGGGAAGTGCATACAACCCAGGGCCGGCCTCAGACAGTTCCCGGCATAGCAACCTAGAGCCTAAGCAGTGTAGACAGGGAAAGCATACATGCCGTGAGCAGGGGCAAACCCAGTGTGGCTGAGACACTGCAAGCACATGCTAGTGTTATTCATTTGCAGCGTCCCTCCCTCCTCACAGCACAACCGAACAAGTGAGTCTAAAAAAGTGTCCACCACTGCCCCCTTGTGTCAGGGCAGAAATTAGACACTGAAGAGACCAGCAAACAGAAGAAGCTAAAACACAGGGAACCTCCTAGGAAGTGACAGGTACAATAGATTAAAACCCTGTAGTTAGTACCGACTACAGAGGAAGGGGCCTATAGCTCTTGAGAAATATAAGCCTGATCAAGGAACTATCCGAAAATGAACTGACCCCACACTGCCCACAACAACACCAGAGAAAGTCCTAGATATATTTTTACTATCATTCTTTAATTTAAATTTTTTTTTAATTTTTAAGTCCTCTATTACTCTTTTAATTTTCACTTTTATAACCTACTATTACTTTGCAAAAAGAAAAAAGAGAGACCCTATTTTTTAAAGCAAACTTCATATATAAATTTTTTATAATTCTTGTGACTTTGTTTTTTTTTTTCCTTTAATATTGTATTTTTGAAAATCCAACCTCTACTCTGATTTTTAATCTTTGCTTTTTGGTATTTGTTATCAATCTTGTACCTTTAAGAACCCTATCTTCAGTACCCGTTTTTACTTGGGAGTGAGATCACTGGCCTGATTGCTCTCTCCCCATTTGGACTCTCCTTTTTCTCCACCAGATCGCCTTTCTCTCCTCCCTCCCCCTTCTCTTCTCTTCTCTTTACCCAACTCTGTTAATCTCTTTGTGTGTTCTGTACTGTGGAGAACACTTAGGGAACTGATTACTGACTGGATCTGTCTCTCTCCTTTTGATTCTCCCCTTTTATCCTCCTGGCCACCTCTGTCTCCTTCCTCCCTCTTCTCTTCTCTGTGTAACTCCGTGAACATCTCTGAGGGATCCAGACTGTGGAGAGCACACAGGGAAGTGATTACTGGCTAGCTTGCTCTCTCCTCTTTTGATTCCACCTCATCTCATCCTGGTCACCTCTGTCTCCTTCCTCCCTCGTCTCTTCTCCATGTAACTATGTGAACCTCTCTGGGTGTCCCTCACTGTGGAGAAACTTTTCATCTTTAACCTAGATGTTTTATCAATGGTGCTGTATTGATGGAGAAGTCTTGCTGCTCCTGCTTACTGGAGAAGTCTTGAAGCTACTGTAAAAATAAGACTGAAAACCAGAAGCAGGAGGCTTATGTCCAATTCCTGAGAACACCAGAGAACTCCTGACTCCAGGGAACATTAATCAATAGGAGCTCATCAAACGCCTCCATACCTACATTAAAACCAAGCACCACCCAAGGGCCAACAAGTTCCAGAGCAAGACATACCATGCAAATTCTCCAGCAACAAAGGAACATAGCCCTGAGCTTCAGTACACAGGCTGCCCAAAGTCACTCCAAACCCACTGACATCTCATAACCCATTACTGGACACTTCATTGCACTCCAGAGAGAAGAAATCCAGCTCCACCCACCAGAACACCGCCACAAGCTTCCCTAACCAGGAAACCTTGACAAGCCACCCGTATAACCCCACCCACAGTGAGGAAACTCCACAATAAAGAGAACTCCACAAACTGCCAGAATACAGAAAGGCCACCCCAAACACAGCAATATAAACAAGATGAAGAGACAGAGGAATACCCAGCAGGTAAAGGAATAGGAAAATGCCCACAAAACCAAACAAAAGAGGAAGAGATAGGGAATCTACCTGATAAAAAATTCTGAATAATGATAGTGAAAATGATCCCAAATCTTGAAAACAAAATGGAATCACAGATAAACAGCCTGGAGACAAGGACTGAGAAGATGCAAGAAAGGTTTAACAATGACCTAGAAGAAATGAAAAAGAGTCAATATATAATGAATAATACAATAAATGACATCAAAAACACTCTGGAGGAAACGAACAGTAGATTAACAGAGGCAGAATATAGGATTAGTAAGGTAGAAGATAGAATGGTAGAAATAAATGAATCAGAGAGGGAAAAAGAAAAAATAATTAAAAGAAATGAGGACAATCTCAGAGACCTCTGGGACAATGTTAAACGCCCCAACATTTGAATCATAGGAGTCCCAGAAGAAGAAGACAAAATGAAAGACCATGAGAAAATACTTAAGGAGATAACAGTTGAAAACTTCCCTGAAATGGGAAAGGAAATAATCACCCAAGTCCAAGAAATCCAGAGAGTCCCAAACAGGATAAACCCAAGGCAAAACACCCCAAGACACATATTAATCAAATTAACAAAGATCAAACACAAAGAACAAATATTAAAAGCAGCAAGGAAAAAACAACAAATATCACACAAGGGGATTCCCATAAGGATAACAGCTGATCATTCAATAGAAACTCTTCAGGCCAGGAGGGAATGGCAGGACATACTTAAAGTGATGAAAGAAAATAACCTACACACCAGATTACTGTACCCAGCAAGGATCTCATTCAAATATGAAGGAGAAATCAAAAGCTTTACAGACAAGCAAAAGCTGAGAGAAGTCAGCACCACCAAACCAGCTCTCCAACAAATGGTAAAGGATCTTCTCTAGACAGGAAACCCAACAAGGGTGTATAAACTCGAACCCAAAGCAGTAAAGTAAATGGCAACGGGATCATCAGTTCAGTTCAGTTCAGTTCACTCTCTCAGTCGTGTCTGACTCTTTGTGACACCATGAACTGCAGCACGCCAGGTCTCCCTGTCCATGACCAACTCCCAGAGTTCACTCTGACTCATGTCCATCGAGTCAGTGAGGCCATCCAGCCATCTCATCCTCTGTCGTCCCCTTCTCCTCCTGCCCCCAATCCCTCCCAACATCAGTCTTTTCCAATGAGTCAACACTTCACATGAGGTGGCCAAAGTACCGGAGTTTCAGCTTTAGCGTCATTCCTTCCAAAGAAATCCCAGGGCTGATCTCCTTGACGATGGACTGGTTGGATCTCTTTGCAGTCCAAGGGACTCACAAAAGTCTTCTGCAACACCACAGTTCAAAAGCATCAACTCTTCGGCGCTCAGCTTTCTTTATAGTCCAACTCTCACATCCATACATGACCACTGGAAAAACTATAGCCTTGGCAAAGTAATGTCTCGGCTTTTGAATATGCTACCTAGGTTGGTCATAACTTTTCTTCCAAGGAGTAAGCATCTTTTTATATCATGGCTGCAGTCACCATCTGCAGTGATTTTGGAGCCCCCAAAAATAAAGTCTGACACTGTTTCCCCATTTATTTCCCGTGAAGTGATGGGACCAGATGCCATGATCTTTGTTTTCTGAATGTTGAGCTTTATGCCAACTTTTTCACTCTCCTCTTTCACTTTCATCAAGAGGCTCTTTAGTTCCTCTTCACGTTCTGCCATAAGGGTGGTGTCATCTGCATATCTGAGGTTATTGAGATTTCTCCTGGCAATCTTGATTCCAGCTTGTGCTTCTTCCAGTCCAGCGTTTCTCATGATGTACTCTGCATAGAAGTTAAATAAGCAGGGTGACAATATTCAGCCTTGACATACTCCTTTTCCTATTTGGAACCAGTCTGTTATTCCATGTCCAGTTCTAACTGTTGCTTCTTGACCTGCATATAGGTTTCTCAAGAGGCAGATCAGGTGGTCTGGTATTCTCATCTCTTTCAGAATTTTCCACAGTTGACTGTGATCCACACAGTCAAAGGCTTTGGCATATTCAATAAAGCAGAAATAGATGTTTTTCTAGAACTCTCTTGCTTTTTTGATGATCCAGTGGATGTTGGCAATTTGATCTCTGGTTCCTCTGCCTTTTCTAAAACCAGCTTGAACATCTGGAAGTTCACGGTTCATGTACTGCTGAAGCCTGGTTTGGAGAATTTTACTAGTGTGTAAGATGAGCGCAACTGTGAGGTAGTTTGAGCATGCTTTGGCATTGCCTTTCTTTGGGATTGGAATGAAAACTGACCTTTTCCAGTTCTGTGGCCACTGCTGAGTTTTCCAAATTTGCTGGCATATTGAGTGCAGCACTTTCACAGCATCATCTTTCAGGATTTGAAATAGCTCAAGTGGAATTCCATCTCCTCCACTAGCTTTATTCGTAGTGATGCTTCCTAAGGCTCACTTGACTTCACATTCCAGGATGTCTGGCTCTGGGTGAGTGATCACACCATTGTGATTATCTTGGTCGTGAAGATCTTTTTTGTACAGTTTTTCTGTGTATTCTTGCCACTTCTTCTTAATACTTTCTGCTTCTGTTAAGTCCATACCATTTCTGTCCTTTATCGAGTCCATCATTGCATGATATGTTCCCTTGGTATCTCTAATTTTCTTGAAGAGATCTCCAGTCTTTCCCATTCTTTTGTTTTCCTCTATTTCTTTGCATTGATCACTGAGGAAGGCTTTCTTATCTCTTCTTGCTATTCTTTGGAACTCTGCATTCAGATGCTTATATCTTTCCTTTTCTCCTTTGCTTTTTGCCTCTCTTCTTTCACAGCTATTTGTAAGGCCTCCTCAGACAGCCATTTTGCTTTTTTGAATTTCTTTTCCATGGGGATAGTCTGGATCCCCATGAACAGTATGAAAAGGCAAAATGATAGGATACTGAAAGAGGAACTCCTCAGGTCAGTAGGTGCCCAATATGCTACTGGAGATCAGTGGAGAAATAATTCCAGAAAAAATGAAGAGATGGAGCCAAAGCAAAAACAATATCCAGTTGTGGATGTAACTTGTGATAGAAGTAAGGTCCAATGCTGTAAAAAGCAATATTGCATAGGAATCCGGAATGTCAGGTCCATGAAGTGAAGTCGCTCAGACGTGTCCGACTCTTTGCCTCCCGTGGACTGTAGCCCACTAATCTCCTCCATCCATGGGATTCTCCAGGCAAGAACACTGGAGTGGGTTGCCATTTCCTTCTCCTGGGGATCTTCCTGACCCAGGGATCGAACCCAGTTCTCTCATATTGCAGGCAGATGCTTTAACCTCTGCACCACCAGGGAAGTCCTATCCTACCCAGAACTGTTGCAGGTCCATTAATCAAGGCAAATGGGAAGTGGTCAAACAAGAGATGGCAAGAGTGAACGTCGACATTCTAGGAATCAGTGAACTAAAATGGACTGGAATGGGTGAATTTAACTCAGATGACCATTGTATCTACTACTGTGGGCAGGAATCCCTTAGAAGAAATGGAGTAGCCATTCAGTTCAGTTCAGTTCAGTCGCTCAGTTGTGTCTGACTCTTTGCGACCCCATGAATCACAGCACGCCAGGCCTCCCTGTCCATCACCAACTCCCGGTGTTCTTTCAAACTCATGTCCATTGAGTCGGTGATGCCATCCAGCCATCTCATCCTCAGTCGTCCCCTTCTCCTCCTGCCGCCAATTCCTCCCAGCATCAAGGTCTTTTCCAATGAGTCAACTCTTCACATGAGGTGGCCAAAGTACTGGAGTTTCAGCTTAGCATCATTCCTTCCAAAGAAATCCTAGGGTTGTTATCCTTCAGAATGGCCTGGTTGGATCTCCTTGCAGTCCAAGGGACTCTCAAGAGTCTTCTCCAACACCACAGTTCAAAAGCATCAATTCCTCAGTGCTCAGCTTTCTTCACAGTCCAACTCTCACATCCATATATGACTACTGGAAAAATCATAGCCTTGACTAGATGGACCTTAGTCAGCAAAGTAATGTCTCTGCTTTTGAATATGCTATCTAGGTTGCTCATAACTTTTCTTCCAAGGAGTAAGCGTTTTTCAATTTCATGGCTGCAGTCACCATCTGCAATGATTTTGGAGCCCAAAAAAATAAAGTCTGACACTGTTTCCACTGTTTCTCATCTATTTCCCATGGAGTGATGGGACCAGATGCCATGATCTTCATTTTCTGAATGTTGAGCTTTAAGTCAACTTTTTCACTCTCCTCTTTCACGTTCATCAAGAGGCTTTTTAGTTCCTCTTCACTTTCTGCCATAAGGGTGGTGTCATCTGCATATCTGAGGTGATTGATATTTCTCCTGGCAATCTTGATTCTGGCTTGTGTTTCTTCCAGTCCAGCGTTTCTCATGATGTACTCTGCATAGAAGTTAAATAAGTAGGGTGGCAATATACAGCCTTGACACACTCCTTTTCCTATTTGGAACTAGTCTGTTATTCCATGTCCAGTTCTAACACTGCTTCCTGACCTGCATACAGGTTTCTCAAGAGGCCGGTCAGGTGGTCTGGTATTCACATCTCTTTCAGAATTTTACTCAGTTGATTGTGATCCACACAGTCAAAGACTTTGGCATAGTCAATAAAGCAGAAATAGATGTTTTTCTGGAACTCTCTTGCTTTTTCAATGATCCAACGGATGTTGGCAATTTGATCTCTGGTTCCTATGCCTTTTCTAAAACTAGCGTGAACATCAGGAAGTTCACAGTTCCCGTATTGCTGAAGCCTAGCTTGGAGAATTTGAAAATTACTTTACTAGCATGTGAGATGAGTGCAATTGTGCAGTAGTTTGAGCATTCTTTGGCATTGCCTTGCCATTATGGTCAACAAAAGAGTCCGAAATGCAGTACTTGGATGCAATATCAAAAGCAACAGAAGGATCTCTGTTTGTTTCCAAGGCAAATCATTCAATATCACAGTAATCCAAGTCTATGCCCCAACCAGTAATTCTGAAGAAGTTGAAGTTGAACAGTCCTATGAAGACCTACAAGAGCTTTTAGAACTAACACCCCCAAAAGATGTCCTTTTCATTATAGGGGCCTGAAATGCAAAAGTAGGAAGTCAAGAAACACTTGGAGTAATAGGCAAATTTGCCCTTGGAATACAGAATGCAAGGCAAAGACTAATCGAGTTTTGCCAAGAAAATGCACTGGTCATAGCAAACACCCTCTTCCAACAACACAAGAGAAGACTCTACATATGGACATCAACAGATGGTCAACATCGAAATCAGACGGATTATAATCTTTGCAGCCAAAGATGGAGAAGCTCTATACAGTCAACAAAAACAAGATCAGGAGCTGACTGTGGCTCAGATCATGAACACCTTATTGCCAAATTCAGACATAAATTGAAGAAAGTAGGGAAAACCGCTAGACCATTCAGGTATGACCTAAATCAAATCCCTTATAATTATACAGTGAATGTGAGAAATAGATTTTAGGGGCTAGATCTGATAGATAGAGTGCCTGATGAACAGGATCATACTTATCAATAATTACCTTAAACGTAAATGGGTTGAATGCCCCAACCAAAAGACAAAGACTGGCTGAATGGATACAAAAACAAGACCCCTATATGGGTTGTCTACAAGAGACCCACCTCAAAACAAGGGACACATACAGACTGAAAGTGAAGGGCTGGAAAAAGATATTCCATGCAAATAGAGACCAAAAGAAAGCAGGAGTAGCAATACTCATATCAGATAAAATAGACTTTAAAACAAAGGCTGTGAAAAGAGACAAAGATACACTACATAGTGATTAAAGGATCAGTCCAAGAAGAAGATATAACAATGATAAATACATATGCACCCAACATGGAGCACTGCAATATGTAAGACAAATGCTGACAAGTATGAAAGGGGAAATTAACAATAACACAATAATAGTAGGAGACTTTAATACCTCACTCACATTTATGGATAGATCAACTAAGCAGAAAATTAACAAGGAAACACAAACTTTAGATGATACAATAGACCAGTTAGACCTAACTGATATCTATAGGACATTTCACCCCCAAACAGTGAATTTCACCTTTTTCTCAAGTGCACACGGAACCTTCTCCAGGATAGATCACATCCTGGGCCATAAATCTAGCCTCAGTAATTCAAAAAAAATTGAAATCATTCCAAGCATCTTTTCTGACCACAATGCAGTAAGAGTAGATCTCAATTACAGGAGAAAAACTATTAAAAATTCCAACATATGCAGGCTAAACAACACGCTGCTGAATAACCAACAAATCACAGAAGAAATCAAAAAAGAAATCAAAATATGCATAGAAACGAGTGAAAATGAAAACACAACAACCCAAAACCTGTGGGACACTATAAAAGCAGTGCTAAGGGGAAGGTTCATAGCAATACAGGCATACCTCAAGAAACAAGAAAAAAGTCAAATAAATAACCTAACTATACACCTAAAGTAACTAGAAAAGGAAGAAATGAAGAACTCCAGGGTTAGTAAAAGGAAAGAAATCTTAAAAATTAGGGCAGAAATAAATGCAAAAGAAACAAAAGTGACCACAGCAAAAATCAACAAAGCCAAAAGCTGGGTCTTTGAGAGGATAAATAAAATTGACAAACAATTAGCCAGACTCATCAAGAAACAAAAGGAGAAAAATCAAATCTATAAAATTAGAAATGAAAATGGAGAGATCACAACAGACAACACAGAAATACAAAGGATCATAAGAGACTACTATCAGCAATTACATGCCAATAAAATGGACAACTTGGAAGAAATGGACAAATGCTTAGAAAAGTACAACTTTCCAAAACTGAGCCAGAAAGAAATAGAAAATCTTAACAGATCCATCACAAGCATGGAAATTGAAACTGTAATCAGAAATCTTCCAGCAAACAAAAGCCTAGGTCCAGACGGCTTCACAGCTGAATTCTACCAAAAATTTAGAGAAGAGCTAACACCTATCCTACTCAAACTCTTCCAGAAAATTGAAGAGGAAGGTAAACTTCCAAACTCATTCTATGAGGCCACCATCACCCTAATACCCAAACCTGACAAAGATGCCACAAAAAAAGAAAACTACAGGACAATATCACTGATGAACATAGATGCAAAAATCCTTAACAAAATTCTAGCAATCAGAATCCAACAACACATTAAAAAGATCATACATCATGAACAAGTGGGCTTTATCCCAGGGATGCAAGGATTCTTCAATATCCACAAATCAATCAATGTAATACACATTAACAAATTGAAAAATAAAAGCCATATGATTATTTCAATAGATACAGAGAAAGCCTTTCACAAAATTCAACATCCATTAATGATAAAAACTCTCCAGAAAGCAAAAACAGAAGGAACATACCTCAACATAATATAAGCTATATATGACAAACCACAGCAAATATTATCCTCAATGGTGAAAAATTGAAAGCATTTCCCCTAAAGTCAGAAAAAAGACAAGGGTGCCCACTTTCACCACTACTATTCAACATAGTTTTGGAAGTTTTCGCCACAGCAATCAGAGCAGAAACAGAAATAAAAGGAATCCAAATTGGAAAAGAAGAAGTAAAACTCTCTCTGTTTGCTGATGACATGATCCTCTACATAGAAAACCCTAAAGACTCCACCAGAAAATTACTAGAGCTAATCAATGAATACAGTAAAGTTGCAGGATATAAAATCAACACACAGAAATCCCTTGCATTCCTATACACTAATAATGAGAAAGTAGAAGGAGAAATTAAGGAGAAACAATTCATTCACCATTGCAACGAAAAGAATAAAATACTTAGGAATACATCTACCTAAAGAAACTAAAGACCTATATATAGAAAACTATAAAGCACTGGTGAAAGAAATCAAAGAGGACACTAATAGATGGAGAAATAGACCATGTTCGTGGATTGGAAGAATCATTATAGTGAAAATGAGTATACTACCCAATGCAATCTATAGATTCAATACAATACCTATCAAGCTACCAATGGTATTTTTCACAGAGCTAGAACAAATAATTTCACAATTTGTATGGAAATACAAAAAACTCAAATAGCCAAAGCAATCTTGAGAAAGAAAAATGGAACTGGAGGAATCAATCTGCCTGACTTCAGGCTCTACTACAAAGCCACAGTCAAGACAGTAGGGTACTGGCACAAAGACAGAAATTTAGATTAATGGAACAAAATAGCCCAGAGATAAACCCAAGCATCTATGGACACCTTATCTTTGACAAAGGAGGCAAGAATATACAATGGAGAAAAGACAATCTCTTTAATAAGTGGTGCTGGGAAAACTGGTCAACTGCTTGTAAAAGAATGAAACTAGAACACTTTCTAACACCATACACAAAAATAAACTCAAAATGGATTAAAGATCTAAACAAAAGACCAGAAACTATAAAACTCCTAGAGGAGAACATAGGAAAAACACTCTCGAACATAAATCACAGCAGGATCCTCTATGACCCACCTCCCAGAATATTGGAAATAAAAGCAAAAATAAACAAATGGGACCTAATTAAACAACAAGGTGAAAAGACAGCCTTCAGAATGGGAGAAAATAATAGCAAGTGAAGCAACTGACAAAGGATTAATCTCAAAAATATACAAGCAACTCCTGCAGCTCAATTCCAGAAAAACGAACCAATCAAAAAATAGGCCAAAGAATTAAACAGACATTTCCCAAAGAAGACATACAGATGGTTAGCAAACACATGAAAAGATGCTCAACATCACTCATTATCAGAGAAATGCAAATAAAAACCACAGTGAGGTACCATTTCACGCCAGTCAGAATGGCTGTGATCCAAAAGTCTACAAGCAATAAATGCTGGAGAGGGTGTGGAGAAAAGGAAACCCTCTTACACTATTGGTGGGAATGCAAACTAGTACAGCCACTATGGAGAACAGTGTGGAGATTCCGTAAAAAACTGGAAATAGAACTGCCATATGATCCAGCAATCCCGCTGCTGGGCATACACACCAAGGAAACCAGAATTGAAAGAGACATGTGTACCCCAATGTTCATCGCAGCACTGTTTATAATAGCCAGGACATGGAAACAACGTAGATGTCCATCAGCAGACGAATGGATAAGAAAGCTTGGTACATTGGTACATATACACAATGGAGTATTACTCAGCCATTAAAAAGAATACATTTGAATCAGTTCTAACGAGGTGGATGAAACTGGAGCCTATTATATAGAGTGAAGTAAGCCAGAAAGAAAAACACCAATACAGTATACTAATGCATATATATGGAATTTAGAAAGATGGTAACGAGAACCCTGTATGCGAGACAGCAAAAGAGACACAGATGTATAGAACAGTCTTTTGGACTCTATGGGAGAGGGAGAGGGTGGGATAATTTGGGAGAATGGCATTGAAACATGTATAATATCATATGTGAAACGAGTCACCAGTCCAGGTTCAATGCATGATACAGGATGCTTGGCGCTGGTGCACTGGGATGACCCAGAGGGATGGTATGGGAGGGAGGTGGGAGGGGGGTTCAGGATGGGGAACATGTGTACACCCGTGGCAGATTCATGTTGATGTATGGCAAAACCAACACAATATCGTAAAGTAATTAGCCTCCAATTAAAATAAATAAATTTATATTAAAAAAATATTGTTACTAGAAGAAATTTTACTGCTTATGTTTATATAGCACACTGCCAGTTTTAAATATAAAAATGTGTCTAACTCAAATGTGGAGCCACCAAAATGACACAATTTCTATTCTATAGCTTGTATATGCGTATGTAGAAATTTTGCACAAAACCAACTTAACTGTTTGTCTTTTATTTCTTGACTCCTTTACTTTCTCACCTTCAGGCTTGGCAAAGCCTTCCTCTAAGCTGCCTTATCATATCCACCTCATTGCACTTGTTACACAAGGCTCTGAATATTGATGTTCATTTTTCCTTGCAACTGAACTGGGAGTCCTATGAAATCAAAAGAAAACTTTGTTCATCTTTGTTTCTTTGGGCTTCCCTGGTGGCTCAGACGGTAAAGTGTCTGCCTGCAGCAAAGAGTAGATAATTATCCTGTTTATTATTTGAATGTATAAATGACTAATAAATTAATGAATGACAAACCCCATTTCTCAATTTCCAATTCCCAAATTCCACAGATGGAGGTGTCAGTTATGTTTTTCAAAGATTACCAAGGCTAGATACTCTATAGGTGTTTTCTGTAGTCACATTTCTAATACTTTGTCAACTTGATCACTTTCTCTTACTGTCAAGTGTTTTTTATATTTGCTCACCACTCTTTCATGGACTTGTTTCACTTGTTGCCTGTGGTGTGGGGCAAAGTTGCAGACAGACTAAGGTCAAGCCTAGTTCCAAGTCACTTTTCTAGAATATTCAGGTGAGTTACTTATTTTTGCATTAGCTACATTTCTCCAAGAGTTACTGCAAGAATTATGTCCAAGTATGAACCTGGATGGGCTTCCTTGGTGGCTCAGACAGTAAAGATTCTGCCTAGAATGTAGGAGACCTGGAGAAGGAAATGGCAACCCACTCCAGTATTCTTGCCTGGGAAATCTTGTGGTCAGAGGAACCTGATGGGCTACATCCATAGGGTTGCAAAGAGTTGGACATGACTGAGGGACTAACCCACTCTATGAACATGGGCAGAAGAGTCTGGCAAGCTACAGTCCCGTATGCATACATGCTCAGTCCTGTCTAACTCTTTGCCACTCCAAGGACTGTAGTAGCCCACCAGGCTACTCTGTCTGTGGGATTTCCCAGGCAAGAATACTGGAGTGGGTTGCCATTTCCTTCTCCAGGGGCTCTTCCTGACCCATTGAATCCTTGTCTCTTGCATCTCCTGCACTGGCAGGTAGATTCTTTACAACTTGCACCATCTGGGAAGCTCATAGTCCGTATGGTCACAAAGAGTCAGACATGACTTGGCAACTAAACAACAATGACAATGAACACGTGATAACTTGTCAAGAGTAGACTTTTAAGAAATGTTAGTCTGCTCCATTCTCCTTCCCAGCCATTTAAATGCAAGTGTCTTCCACTTCTGAAAAATTCACTTTACACAATTTTGATTTTACCAAAGACCTACATTTTCACCAGTTTAAGATAAATTCCAAGAGGATTTTCACTTTATGAAAAAAGGCAAAAAGTGAAAATAGCATTCACTGTTTCAGAGTCAACTCAAATTCTGAGCAATGAGAGAGGCACCACCAAGCTCCTTCCTCAGGAACTAAACTCAGCATTTCAGCATCAAACGGCCAGAATTATATTTGTGAGCATCTCTGCTTTATCTCCTGTAATAGTAGTTTCCCCTTATCCTTGGAGTTATGTTCCAAAATCCTCAGTGGATGCCTGAAACCATAAATAGTACCAAACTCCCAAATATTATGATTTTCCCTATATATACATACTCATGATAGACACTAATTTATAAATTAGGCACAGCAAGAGACTAGCAACAATAACTAATAATAAATAGAACAATTATAACAATATACTGTAGTAAAAATAAGAAAATGGGTTCTCTCTCAAAATATCCTATTGTACAAATTTAATGTCTTTTCCATATTTTTTCCATATATTTTTAAATTAATTTTTATTGGAGTCTAGTTGATTTAGAATGTTGTGTTAGTTTCTGTTGTACAGCAAAGTCATTGGTTATAAATATATCCACTCTTTTTTAGATTATTTTCCCATATAGTTCACTTCAGATTATGGAGTTAAGATCCCTGTGCTATGTAGTTCAGTTCCCTTGCTCAGTCGTGTGTGACTCTTTGCCACCGCAGGAACCACAGTACACCAAGCCTCCCAGTCCATCACCAGCTCCCAGAGTTTATCCAAACCCATGTCCATTGAATCAGTGATGCAATCTAACCATGTCATCCTCTGTCATCCCCTTCTCCTCCTGTCCTCAATCTTTCCCAGCATCAAGGTCTTTTCAAATGAGTCAGCTCTTTGCATCAGGTGGCCAAAGTATTGGAGTTTCAGCTTCAAAATCAGTCCTTCCAATGAACACCCAGGACTGATCTCCTTTAGGATGGACTGGTTGATCTCCTTGCAGTCCAAGGAACTCTCAAGAGTCTTCTCCAACACCACAGTTTAAAAGCATCAATTCTTCAGCACTCAGCTTTCTTTATAGTCCAACTCTCACATCCATACATGACTACTGGAAAAACCATAGCCTTGACTAGACGGACCTTTGTTGACAAAGTCATGTCTCTGCTTTTTAATATGCTATCTAAGTTGGTCATAACTTTCCTTCCAAGGAGTAAGTGTCTTTTAATTTCATGGCTACAGTCACCATCTGTAGTGATTTTGGAGCCCCCCAAAATAAAGTCAGCCACTGTTTAGACTGTTTCCCCATCTATTTGCCATGAAAGTGATGGGACTTGATGCCATGATCTTAGTTTTCTGAATGTTGAGCTTTAAGCCAACTTTTTCATTCTCCTCTTTCACTTTCATCAAGAGGCTTTTTAGTTCCTCTTCACGTTCTGCCATAAGGGTGGTGTCATCTGCATATCTGAGGTTATTGATATTTCTCCCAGCAATCTTGATTCCAGCTTGTGCTTCTTCCAGCCCAGCGTTTCTCATGATGTACTCTACACATAAGTTAAACAAGCAGGGTGACAATATACAACCTTGATGTATTTCTTTTTCTACTTGGAACCAGTCTGTTGTTTCATGTCCAGATCTAACTGTTGCTTCCTGACCTGCATACAGGTTTCTCAAGAGGCAGGTCAAGTGGTCTGTTATTCCCATCTCTTTCAGAATTTTGCACAGTTTATTGTGATCCACAAGTTAAAGGTTTTAGCATAGTCAATAAAACAGAAATAGATGTTTTTCTGAAAATGTCTTCCTTTTTTGAAGATGCAGCAGATGGCAATTTGACCTCTGGTTCTTCTACCTTTTCTAAAACCAGCTTGAACATCTGGAAGTTCACAGTTCGTGTATTGCTGAAGCCTGGCTTGGAGAATTTTGAGCATTACTTTACTAGCATGTGAGATGAGTGCAATTGTGTGATAGTTTGAGCATTATTTGGCATTGCCTTTCTTTGGGATTGGAATGAAAACTGACCTTTTCCAGTCCTGTGGCCACTGCTGAGTTTTCCAAATTTTCTGGCACATTAAGTGCAGCACTTTCACAGCATCATCTTTCAGGATTTGAAGTAGCTCAACTGGAATTCCGTCACCTCCACTAGCTTTGTTCATAGTGATGCTTTATAAGGCCCACTTGACTTCACATTCCAGGATGTCTGGCTCTAGGTGAGTGTGAGTGAGCATACCATCATATTTATCTGCTATATAGTAATAGTTGTCTATTTTCTATATAATACCTTGAGTGTGTCAATCCCAATCTCACAGTTTATCCCTCCCCCTTTTCCACACCTTTGGTAACTGGAAGATTGCTTTCTACATCTATTACTATTTCTGTTTTGTAAATAGGTTCATTTGTACCTTTTTTTTCCCCAGATTCCACACATAAGCAGTATCACATGATATTTTTCTTTCCCTGTCTGACTTGCTTCACTCAGTATGAAAATCTCTAGGTTTTTTCATGTTGCTGCAAATGGCATTATTACATTGTTTATGGCTGAGTAATAATCCATTGTAAATATGAATGAGATATACAGCTTTAAATTATTATATCTTAATTCAAGAGAAGAGCATTAATCGCCCAAAATAACTTGAACTATGCCATTTAAAAAATTTTTATTTTTGTATGTGATGTCGGTTAGACAGCTTAATATACCACCCTAATATATGGAAATGATACACTTAAGTATATTGAATTTTATGTATATCTCCATATACCTGACAATATAAAGAATAATAAAGATATGCTATCATCATGTATTTTTCACTTCCAACTTTCATGCTTCTCTTGATTCCAACTCCCTTACCTCTTCTTCCTCCTGGATCCTTTCATGTTGTTCTCTGAAATTCATACTCAGTGTCAGTTTGCTGACACTCCATAACCAACTATCACAGACTGGGTGGTTTAAACAAGTTTATTTTCTCAGAGCTCTGAGGGTTGTAAGTACAAGATCAAGTTGTTGACAGATTTGGTTTATCCTGAGGCCTCTCTCCTTGACCTGCACATGGCTGCTTTCTCATTATGTCCACACAGGGCTTTTTCTCTGTTTAGGCTTCCCTGGTGTTTCTCTTATAACACTAGCAGTCAGGTTGAATTAGGGTCCCATCCTACTGGTCTCAGCATAATTTTATAACCTATCTGAAGGTCCTATCTCCAGATACAATCTGGGCCCATTTATATGACCTCATTTAAACTTATCACCTCTTTACAAACCCTGTCTCTAAGTACATTTGTTGTTGCTTAGTTGTAAGTCGTATCTGAATCTTTGTGACCTCATGGACTGCAGCACACCAGGCTTCCCTGTCTTTCACTATCTCCCAGACTTTTCTCAAATTCATGTCCATTGAGTTAGTGATACCATCTAACCATCTCATCCTCTGTCTCCCCATACTCTTGCTCTCAGTCTTTCCTGTATCAGGATCTTTTCCAATGAGCCAGCTCTTCACATCAGGTGGCCAAAGTACTGGAGTCTCAGCAATAGTCCTTTTAGTGAATATTCACTGTTGATTTCCTTTGTGACTCCATGGACTGTAGCCCACCAGGCTCCTCTGTCCATGGAATTCTCTAGGCAAGAATACTGGAGTGGGTAGCCATTCCCTTTTCCAGGAGATCTTCCCCATCTAGGGATGGAATCCAGGTCTTCTGCATCACAGGCAGATTCTTTACTGTCTGAGCCACCAGAGAAGCCCACAAGTACCTTTACATTCTGAGATGGGGGGATTGAGATTTCAACATATACATTTGGATAGGGGTACACAATACAGCCCATAACACTCTCCTATTAACAACTCCCCCTTATTAAAACCTCCCTGTTTTAACTAGCACCTGACTCACTTCAGCAAAATGCTTAGCATATCCTTTCCTCCCAACTGGGAACTTTTTTTCATCTTATTTTCGTTTAGCTAACCCTTATTTATCCTTTAGGTCTTAACCTAAATATCTCAAATGTCACTTCCTTAGGGAGGCCACTCCTTAACCTGCAGATTAGGTTCCTTGGTTCCTGCTCAACAAAAGAAAATGAAGTCGCTCAGTGTCTGACTCTTTGTGAACCCCATGGACAGTACTCTACTAGGCTCCTCAGTCCATGGGATTTTCCTGGCAAGAGTACTGGAGTGGGTTGCCATTTCCTCCTCCAGGGGATCTTCCGAACCCAAGGATTGAACCCTGGTCTCCCTCATTGCAGGCAGACACTTTACCGTCTGAACCACCAGGAACATCCTGCTCACCAAGACACCCTGCAATTCCTTTATTAGGTGAAGGGATTTTTGGTCAGCTTTACTAATGTGCAACTGATACCCAATAAAGCTCGCCAATGTTAAGGGTTTCAAGTTTTGACAAATTATATAATGATAGAACCACCACCACAATCATGATATAAAACATTTTTAATACCCTAAAAATAATCCCTTAAGCCCATTTACAATCAATACTCTCTACCACAAGCAATCACTGGTCTATTTTCTATCACTATTGGTTTGCCTTTTCTAGAATTTCATATAAATGGAATCATACAGTATGTGGTCTTTTATGACTGCTTCCTTTCATTTACCATAATGCTTTTGACCAGTAGCCCACTGTTTTTTATTAGTGGAATTCCATCCTATGGATATACCACAATTGGTTTAATCCATTTGAGAGTTAATAAACATTCTTGGTTATTTTTTCTTTCAGCTTCTGACTATTATAAATAGCAAAATTGGGTTGTTTTCAGTTTGGGCTTTATAAATAGCTACTATTAGCATTCAACATGCAATTCTACACTGACATGATTTTATTTTCTTGGATCATTACCCAAGAATGGAATGTTTGGGTCAACTAAGTCATTTCAGTCACATTCGACTCTCTATGACCATTTGGACTATAGTCTACCAGACTCCTCAGTCCATGGGATTCTCCAGACAAGATTACTGGGGTGGGTTGCTATGCTCTCCTCCAGGGGATCTTCCCAACCCAGTGATCAAACTCATGTCTCTTATGCCTCCTGCATTGACAGGCAGTTTCTTTATCACTAGTCCTACCTGGGAAGCTCCTAGGTCATATAATAAGTGTACATTTAACCTTTTTAACAAAGTGTCAAATGTTTTTTCAAAGTGTACAATTTCACTTTTCCATTTGAGGTGTTTAAGTGTTAACATTTACTTCATGACCTCACCAAAACTAAGCATTTTCAGTCGTTAATTTTATTCATTCTAGTGGGTATTTTAGTGGTATTCATTGTGATTTTAATTTTCTTTTTCTTCATGACTAATGCTATTGAGTTTAATTCTCTCTTAAATACCTTTAAGTACTTGTAGAATATCTGTCTTCTCTCCCTGCTAGACTGTAAACTTCATGACAGAAAAAAAATGGTTTATTTCTTTTGTCTTTTAAATTTCAGGACACCTATGCTCTTCATTCTTTAAAAATGTTTTAATAGAATATTTCAAAAATACAGAAAAATTGTGAATTATAAACACTGTGTATTCACAACACACATTTAAGAATTATCAAGCCAAGCTTTTTGTGTTTAATCTTTACCACCTCCCAAATCATGCTGCCACCACACACACACGAGATTCATTTTTAAAAAGGTCTGATACTGTATATTTCTTGCTCACAGATTTATCTCTAGTGTTTAGTATGATGCCCCAAATGGAAGGCACTCAATATTTATTTGAATGGCTAGATACTATTTTTTTCTATTTAACTTAAAGACAGACCATTACTTTGAGTCAGTTGATTAATGGAGTTGAACTTTTTTTGGTAAATTTGAATAGAAATTTCATAAGCCATCTTTAAAAACTGTACCCATTCTCTCACTGTCAGAGGGATGATTAAAGCTCAGGAATATTGAAATTTCTTTAAGCTGATCAACATCCCTTGATTACTGGGACCAAGATTTTTTGGCTGTGAAGGAGTATCTCTGGATAAATCAGCCATGAAAATGAGTGGCCATTATGGTAGGTTTCTAGCTTTCAGAAGCTGTTTACTAAAGTCTGTGTTAGGTTGAATACTGAATAGTCCATCATACTGATAAGGGGTTGAGGACAAAATTGACTCTGGTTTGATGTTCCTTTAATATATAAATTGTAAAACTGGCTGTGAGGATGGAATAAACAATCAGAATAGCCTGTAGCAGAAAAACATTCATAGACTGATGACTGGGCAAAGTAAGGAAGATGTAAGACAAATTTCTGCAGGCCACTTCATTCTAAGGCATAATTCACAACATAATGGTTCAAAAAATATGTTCTTCTATTTGTTAAGAGATAAATAAGACTGCCTGAGAAGTAAGACATGTAAATACATCTCCTGTATTCCCCCAATTTGGTCCTACAATTAATTCTGAATCAAAATTCTTCTGAATCTTTTAGTGAGTTTGGGGGAAAACAAACACACACACACACCTAAAAGAAAGGATTGGAGAAGGCAATGGCACCCCACTCCAGTACTTTTGCCTGGAAAATCCTAAGGATGGAAGAGACTGGTGGGCTGTAGTCCATGGGGTCGCTAAGAGTTGGACATGACTAAGCGACTTCACTTTCACTTTTATGCATTGGAGAAGGAAATGGCAACCCACTCCAGTGTTCTTGCCTGGAGAATCCCAGGGACGGGGGAGCCTGGTGGGCTGCCATCTCTGGGGTCGCACAGAGTCGGACATGACTGAAGCGACTTAGCAGCAGCCACAGCAAAAGAAAGGATGTGGTTTTGAAAACCTAAGTCCTTGTGTGATAGCCTCAGCTCTGTTTTCCCAAAGAGCGGTTAGATGACTCAAAAAGATTACTGAGAGGTGATCCTGACTCCCAGTTTGTTTCTGTTTCCTGACTCAGCCAAGGTAAGGTGTACACACTAACTTCAATAATTCCTTAATGCAGTTGGCTTTTCTATGCCATCCACTGTGGAATATGTGATGCAAAATTATCACATTTTAAAGCAGTAGTTTAACAGTTCCTGGTACCTTTATGTTGTGCTTAGATGCCAATGGCTCCATGAAGGTTACAGTTTAAAATTGCAATTATTTTAAAGTATGTCTCTTTGGTATAACACCAGTAAATTGGATTATGTTTTCTGAGCCTCCCAAGAGCATTAGCCAAAGCATATCTAAAGCTTTTCCACTGTTATAAATCATCTTTATAGGCTCACAGATATTTTATAATAAAACTTGGGATTTCCCTAATCTTTTTAATGTGAAATTCATGTTTCATTCTCTCCATTAATCCTTACCCCATTTCTGTGACTCCACTGACACATTAAATTTATCTAGGCTATCAGCCAAAGTGGAGTGCTTGTTTACTTTTTTTCTTAAAGTCCACCTCTTCATCCAAACTACCTATGGTAGATTAGGATTCTATTCTGACCTTGTTTCAAGAAAGCAGGGGACTCAGTTACTCTGGATTGTGTGTGTGCAACTGTTAGTTGCTCAGTCGTTTCGACTCTTTGCAACCCCACTGACTGTAGCCCGCCAGACTCCTCTGTCCATGCGATTCTCCAGGCAAGAATAATGCAGAGCGTTGCCATGCCCTCCTCCAGGGGATCTTCCTGACCCAGGGATCAAACTTAGGTCTGCTGCATTGTAGGCAGATTCTTTACCATCTAGAAAAGAAAGGGAAGGAAAGTGAAGTAGCTCATTTGTGTCCAACTCTTTGTGACCCCATGGACAGTAGCCTACCAGACTCCTCTGTCCATGGGATTTTCCAGGCAATAGTACTGGAGTGGGTTTGCATTTCCTTCTCCAGGGGATCTTCCTGACCCAGGGATCCAACCCGGGTCTCCCACTATGTAAACGCTTTACCATCTGAGCCACCACCACCTGAGTCACCAGTAAATTTGTGTAGTGATAGGCTTATAGGTTCGGAGAAGGCAATGGCAACCCACTCCAGTACTCTTGCCTGGAAAATCAGTCCATGACGTCGCTAGGAGTGGGACATGACTGAGCGACTTCACTTTCACTTTTCACTTTCATGCATTGGAGAAGGAAATGGCAACCCACTCCAGTATTCTTGCCTGGAGAATCCCAGGGATGGTGGAGCCTGGTGGGCTGCCATCTATGGGGTCGCACAGAGTCGGACACGACTGAAGTGACTTAGCAGCAGCAGCAGCAGACTTATAGGTTAATCACCTGTTTTGTTGGTGTTAACATAACTGGACGCTTTTCTTTTCAGAAATGTATGTTAAAGATTGTGAGAAAAATAAGGAAAGACCTCTTTGTGTACTCGAAACTAACTGTGCTGTAACACTAAGGGACACTTTAAAAACTGCTCAGTCACCGGCAATTTGTAGTTTTCAGTGTTGGGTGTGTTCCCACACAATTAGACAAAATCTTAATTTAAAAAACCCCAACAACTCCTATGTTAGTGTGTTTTAATTCTGAGCTCTATTTATTTGACTTTGTAGAAACATTTCCAACCCTACCTGAGTGTGTGCTAATTTGCTTCCATTGCATACAACTCTTTGTGACCCCATGGGCTGTAATCCACCAGGCATTATGGAATTCTCCAGGCAAGAATGCTGGAATGGGTTGCCATGCCCTCCTCCAAGGAATCTTCCCGACGCAGAGATCCAACCCATGTCTCTTATGTATCCTGCACTAGCTGACAAGTTCTTTACCACTAGCACCACCTGGGAAACCCTCTCCAACACTACCCCAGAGTGAAAGAAGTGGGAAAAATGAGAACTATGCCACTTGAAGACATCAGTCACCACTTATAGTTTATATGACATTTTGCCATTATTTTTGTAAAATAAAGTTACCAAAAATTAAGCGTAATTTAAACATATTTTCTTTTGGCAAATAAATTTGTATTAATACATTGCAGATATTTTTCATAAGAGAGTCACAGAGCAATTCTAATTAAACTTCTTGAATTCCTTTCAAGTAAATTTTAGAAGTCCCCTTTAAATGTACTTGGAAAGAGAAAAGGAACTTTATTGTGATGTACTATTCCAAGAAATTAAAAAAAAAGGATGTGATGAATTGAGAAACCAAATCACACTCTTTCAATGGAATGTGGCAAAGACCAATTGACTAGTAAAAAATTAGGAAAAAAAGAGCCTGAACATAAACAACGCATAATGGAAACCAATCAGATTAACTAGACATCAGTCTTATTATTACATTTCACAGCAAATGTAGAACTAAAAACAGTAAGACACCTGTTTTGTTTAAATAAAAGCTGGATTTTACAGACATGGTTTGAGAGGCAGAGGGCAACATCAAATCATATCTCTTCATGTGGCTTGACTCACTGGGGAAGCATCTAGATTTTCTGAGGGTGGGACGATTTCACTTGGGAAAAGAGACAACTGAAAAGAGCTCAACAATGAAGACAAAACACCAAAGCCAGGAGATGTCTCCTTCTTCTGGACGCTTCTATTCCAAAATATTTGGAAAGCATATCTCTCTTTTCATAATTTTATAGTTTTACTCAAAATGAATATAAAACAAGGTTTAATGCAACATATTACTCAAGAACACTGTGTAAGCAAGGATTTATGAGTCCTCAGAATGACTTCCTTTATTGTTTCCCTCTTTTATGTGAAAAAAAAGAAAAGAATTCTGAGAGTTGCAAAGGGGGTTTGAAATGACTTGTTTGTTAAACCATTTACTATAGGACCAGAGTCTAAACCCAGCTGTATATTTATGAAAGACAAAGGCAAGCTTCAAAGTTGCCTCTAAGCACCAACACGAATGCTATTCTGGCTGCATTTAATTGGGGATTAATAGAGAATGCAGAAATTACAGCACATTATTAAGGAACCATTCCACCCCCTGAAAGATAAGGTGCTTTTCTGATGAAAATAAGCATAGTACATTGAAATTTTCTTTAAAAACAAAGCTCATCCTAATGAAAATAGAGAAATACCATTTAATTAATCCATTAAATTTTCAAGAATAAAGGCCTTTTTATTCATTATTCTAAAAGTCAAAATCTCCATTTCAATAGAGGATTTTTAAGGGGAGGTAGAAGAAAGTTCTAATGAATATTTATATCTACTTCTGTCTGGATTTGCTTGGTGACAGGACACAGAACATTTTCATATGCTTTTTAAACAGTGCATGGAACCTCACGTGAAAAATAGGATTGGCATCACACTCATGCTGGGACTGGATGTACTTTAACAGGCCATTTCAAAGATCTTAAAAGAATCAAGCTTGTTCACAGTAACAAACCGTTTTCTTTCCCTCCAAGATAACAGAGCAAAACCAGTAGTCATTTCATTGCAGACTAATTGAACCTAAGGTATTAGATTTAAGTCTGTGGAGTGTTTGAATCAGCAGCAGTTATGAAAAATCCAGCATCTGATTATTCCTCCTGTCCGTCAAAAGGCTTCCGTGGTGGCTTAGTGGATAAAGAACCCACCTGCAATGCAAGAGACGAGGGTTCAACCCATGGGTCAGGAAATTCCCCTGGAGAAGGAAATGACAACCCACTTCAGTATTCTTGCCTGGGAAATCCTGTGGGCAGAGAAGTCTGGCAGGTTATAGTACATATGGTTGCAAAAGAGTCGAACATGACTTCATGACTAAACCACTACCACCATCAAGAATCCAGTAAATATTTATTGAACACTAGTGTACGTGTGAGAGTTGGACCATAAAGAAGGCTGAGTGCCAGAGAATCGATGCTTTTGAACTGTGGTGCTGGAGAAGATTCTTGAGAGTCTCTTGGACAGCTAGGAAATCAAACCTGAATATTCATTGAAAGGACTAATGCTGAAGCTGAAGCTCCAACACTTTGGCCACATGTTGTGAAGATCTGACTCATTGGAAAAGATCCTGATGCTGGGAAAGATTGAAGGCAGGAGAAGAAGGGTGCAACTGAGGATGAGATGGTTGGATGGCATCATCAACTCAATGGACATGAGTTTGAGCAAACTCTGGGAGATAGTGAAAGACAGGGAAGCCTGGCATGCTGCAGTCCATGGGGTCACAAGGAGTCGGACATGACTAAGTGATTGAACAACAAGTGTACATGGATACTGGGACACAGCAGTGAATGAATCCTCGGTTCTGCCCTCCACTTCCAGTCCCCTCCCTCCCTCTTTTGTCTTGTTCTTTAGGATCTAGGGAAGAATTCTGAAACCTGTTTTTGCAAGAATCTCAAGTGATGCTAACGGATCTAAAAACATAATCACCCAGGTGGTGTCAGTGGTAAAGAATTCACTTGCCAATACAGGAGACACAAGAGATGAGGGTTCGATCCCTGGGTTGGGAAGATCCCCTGAAGAAGGCAACCTACTTAGAAAGAAAACCCACGGTATTCTTGCCTGGAAAATTCAACAGACAGAGGAGCCTGGAGAGCTACAGTCCATGGGGTCGCAAAAAGCTGGACACAACTGAGTGACTAAACAACAATCGCCCATGTGGATAACATATACACCTTTTAGTTTCCAGCTCAAGTAAAGCTTATACAGAGAAACTTTCTAGACCTTCCTTCAAACACATAACTTAATAAATCTGTCAGACTTTCCTAAACTCTAGTATTTTGTAAAAATATTTCCCTCCATTTAATTTAAATTAAAGGAGAGATAATGACTGAGAAATGTTATATCCCCAGCGGTCAATAATAAAACCTCTGAAGGATCCTGATTGTTGTGCTAATTACCATCAAATTAGTTCCCATTGTCCTTACAAGCAGCCAAACGACCAGAAACCAACAGAATCAAAGCTCTGTTGGAATTTTCTCTTCCTATATTGGAGTTTCTTCCCTTAAGAACTTTCAATCATGGTGTAGGTATGGAGACCTATTTCTCTGCTCTGTGAGAAAGAACAATGTGGGCATGATGATAAATTTGTTCACTTATCTGACAAATATGTATCAGGGGCCTGCAGTATACCAGGCAGTGTTCTAAGTGCTCGGGGAACTTTGAAACTTTGAGTCTAGAGTGGAAGTGAAGTCAGAGAATAAATAAGTAAGCAAGTGGGTGAATGAGGGTATTTCAGAGAATCAGACATAACATCAAGAAAAGAAAAGAGGGTGAAATGGGGTAAAGTTACCAGGCTCAGGGGAGGGGGGAGTTCTTTAGCTCAAATGATCAAAAAAGGCCACTTGAAGGGATCTGACACTAGCCTCAGAACTAGAAGAAATTCTGAGGTGGAGGCAACTTGACAAACTAGAGAAGTAAGAGAACGCTTCATCTGAGACCCACAGGGCCATTGAACTTTTGCAGACTAATTCCACTTGGTCATGAAGGGATATGGGGCAGGGTGGGGGAGACCACAGTGCCAGATGTGGCTGCTCCAAGAGAAGCCAGAGATTTTGATTTCAAAGCAAATTGCTTTCAAAATATTGTCAAATAAAATTTAAAATATTTTGACAATTAATAATATAAGTCCATGGGATCAGGGTAGAGGTCTGCCTGTGCTTTGAATCTCTACTCTACATATTTCTTTGGGTCCATATTACTTAGGGTTTGTAAAGTAATGCTCAAAATTCTCCAAGCCAGGCTTCAGCAATACGTGAACCGCGAACTTCCTGATGTTCAAGCTGGTTTTAGGAAAGGCAGAAGAACAAGAGATCCAATTGCCAACATCTGCTGGATCATCGAAGAAACAAGAGAGTTCCAGAAAAACATCTATTTCTACTTTATTGACTATGCCAAAGCCTTTGACTGTGTGGATCATAATCAACTGTGGAAAATTCTGAAAGAGATGGGAATACCAGACCACCTGACCTGCCTCTTGAGAAATCTGTATGCAGGTCAGGAAGCAACAGTTAGAACTGGACATGGAACAACAGACTGGTTCCAAATAGGAAAAGGAGTACGTCAAGGCTGTATATTGTCACCCTGCTTATTTAACTTATATGCAGAGTACATCATGAGAAATGCTGGGATGGAAGAAGCACAAGCTGGAATCAAGGTTGCTGGGAGAAATATTAATAACCTCAGATATGCAGATGACATCACCCTTATGGCAGAAAGTGAAGAGGAGCTAAAGAATCTCTTGATAAAAGTGAAAGAGGAGAGTGAAAAAGTTGGCTTAAGGCTCAACATTCAGAAAACGAAGATCATGGCATCTGGTCCCATCACCTCATGGGAAATAGATGGGGAAACAGTGGAAACAGTGTCAGACTTTATTTTGGGGAGCTCCAAAATCATTGCAGATGGTGATTGCAGTCATGAAATTAAAAGACACTTACTCCTTGGAAGAAAAGTTATGACCAACCTAGATAGCATATTCAAAAGCAGAGACATTACTTTGCCAGCAAAAGTCCGTCTAGTCAAGGCTATGGTTTTTCCTGTGGTCATGTATGGATATGAGAGTTGGACTGTGAGGAAAGCTGAGCACCGAAGAATTGATGCTTTTGAACTGTGGTGTTGGAGAAGACTCTTGAGAGCCCCTTGGACTGCAAGGAGATCCAACCAGTCCATTCTAAAGGAGGTTAGCCCTGAGATTTCTTTGGAAGGAATGATGCTAAAGCTGAAACTCCAGTACTTTGGCCACCTCATTCGAAGAGCTGACTCACTGGAAAAGACTCTGACACTGGGAGGGATTGGGGGCAGGAGGAAAAGGGGACAACAGAGGATGAGATGGCTGGATGGCATCACCAACTTGATGGAGGTGAGTCTGAATGAACTCCAGGAGTTGGTGATGGACAGGGAGGCCTGGCGTGCTGCGATTCATGGGGTTGCAAAGAGTCGGATGCGACTGAGAGACTGAAATGAACTGAATAAAAATGTAGCTCAGTGGTAGAGCACAGTTTTTGCATGTATGTGGCCCCAGGTTCAATCCCCAGCATCTCCAGTTTCTTACTCAGTATACCCACTTAGTGGCATTTTGGGGGCTTCCCTGGTGGCTCAGTCAGTAAAAAATATGCCTTCAATGCAGGAGACCCAGGTTTGATCCCTGGGTCAGGAAGATCTCCTGGAGAAGGAAATGGCAACCCACTCCAGTATTCTTGCCTAGAGAATCCCACAGATAGAGGAGCCTGGTGGGCTACAGTCCATAGTGTCTCAGGATTTGGACACAACAGTCACTAAACCACCAACACCAATCTAATAAAATAATCTGGCAAAAAATATTAATGGCAGATGAAGACATATCTTCTAGAGATGATATTTACAGTTTGGCTGGGACGTCCCTTAAAATGTGAGCTGTCAGACATGGCTGGAAGGAGATTGTTGATCTAGAGTGGTCTGGCTCACTCACTCTTAAGTCACAGCTATAGACCTCCACCCACTTTATCTCTTGTAATGCTCCTTCTACTTGTGGACACAAAAACAATGGGAACTAAACTGATGGTAATTAGCATGATGATTAAGATTGTTCAGAGTTGTTTTTTTTATAAATGGATCACTGTAAGTATATTTCCAACTGTGTTAACTTCTTGGTCATCTCCTCCCTTATGGTTTAAATAAAAGTGGAAGGAAAGAAAATAAAAGTTGGACACAAGTTACTTGGTTTAATAAAGAAATATTATGTAGATATTGTCAATAATCCTTAATGAAACTAAATTAAAATACATGCTTTATAGCAAGAAGCAAATGATATTTAACTGTAGCATTTTCAGTTTTGCTCCTTTTTAGGTTTACTTGGATTCATCTTCCATTGCCTCTTTTATCTGTCTAACTCCTTCCTCATGTCTTAGCATAAATGTCAGACCTTGGCTCTGATTCTTGGAAAAAAATCATGTCACATAGTGTAAATGCCTCACCATTTCTAAGTAGAGCCTGTACTCTTCCCAACTTGAAGCACAGAAAATATCATAAGTAATTTTCTATTAGTTCTTTCTTTTAAACTATCTTTAAACTGAGAGCAATTTTAGGTTTACGAGATTGAGAGGAATGTACACAGATTTCTCATATGTTCTCTGCCCCCTAAATATGCACAGCCTCCCCTGTTAGCTACATCTTTCACTAGAGTGACACATCTATATTTTTTTAAGCAAGGCTGAATGCATGAACATATCGTCATCACCCAAAGTCTGTACTCTACCTTAGGGTTCACTCTTGGTTTTGTACATTCTATGGATCTGAACAAAAGTATAATAGTGTGTATTCATCATTATAGTATCATACTGAGTATATATTTTCATTGCCCTAAAAATCCTCTGTGCTCTGCCTAGTCGTCTCTTCTCCTCCTCTAACACCCTGGTAACCACTGATCTTTTTACTGTCTCCATCGTGAACTTGTGAAGTTGCTCAGTCGTGTCCGACTCTTTGCGACCCCACGAACTATAGCCTACCAGGCTCCTCTGTCCATGGGATTTTCCAGGCAATAGTACTGGAGTGGATTAGGAGTACGTCAAGGCTGTATATTGTCACCCTGCTTATTTAACTTATATGCAGAGTATATCATGAGAAATGCTGGGCTGGAGGAAGCACAAGCTGGAATCAAGATTGCCTGGAGAAATATCTGTAACCTCAGATATGCAGTTGACACCACCCTTATGGCAGAAAGGGAAGAGGAACTAAAAAGCCTCTTGATGAAAGTGAAAGAGGAGAGTGAAAAAGTTAGATTAAAGCTCAACATTCAGAAAACGAAGATCATGGCATCTGGTCCCATCACTTCATGGCAAATAGATGGGGAAATAGTGGAAACAGTGACAGACTTTATTTTGGGGGGCTCGAAAATCACTGCAGATGGTGATTGCAGCCATGAAATTAAAAGACACTTACTCCTTGGAAGGAAAGTTATGACCAACGTAGACAGCAGATTAAAAAGCAGACACATTACTTGCCAACAAAAGTCTGTCTAGTCAAAGCTATGTTTTTTTTCCAGTGGTCATGTATGGATGTGAGAGTTGGACTATAAAGAAAGCTGAGCGCCAAAGAACTGATGCTTGTGAACTGTGGTGTTGGAGAAGACTCTTGAGAGTCCCTTGGGCTGCAAGGAGATCCCACCAGTCCATTCTGAAGGAGATCAGTCCTGGGTGTTCATTGGAAGGACTGATGCTGAAGCTGAAGCTCCAATACTTTGGCCACCTGATGTGAAGAGCTGACTCATTGGAAAAGACCCTGATGCTGGGAAAGATTGAAGGCAGGAGGAGAAGGGGACGACAGAGGATGAGATGGTGGGATGGCATCATCAATTCAATGGACATGAGTTTGGTGGACTCCAGGAGTTGCTGATGGACAGGGAGGACTGGTGTGCTGCTGTTCATAGGGTCTTAAAGAGTTGGATGCGACTGAGCAACTGAACTGAACTGAACCACAGTATATTTATCTATTCATCTGCAAAAGGACATCTTGGTTCCTTATAAATTTTGGCAATTATAAAGTTTCTATAAATACCTATGTGCAGGTTTTTGTGTGGATATAGTTTTCAACTCTTTTTGGTAAATACTGAGGAGCACAGTTGATAGCGTAGTAAAAATATGTTTAGTTTTATTTCTATTTGTTTTGTAAAGAAAAAAATGGACAGTCTTCTATGTATTTCCATAAGTAAGTACAGGTTTTCTTCCATTATTTTCAGTTTTATAGCTACTGGATGACTTCTGAGACATTTGATCCAAGTTTTGTTTTTCTTTTAATTTTTAAACATGTCAGATATAGAGAAATTGATGAAAATTACTTATATTCTAAAATATATTTAATAATGTCACCTTTCTTTGAAAAGCACTATTAAAATAATTGAGTGAAAATTATCCAGGATAAACTAAGTTATAAAACAAATTATTTACATTAGAAATATATTTAATAATTGAAATAATTACCCCATTTAGATTTCAGTTTATGACGACAGAGGAGAAAAAGGAAAGTGAAAAAAGAAAACAAGAAAGAGGAAGAAAGGAAAAGAGTATCAGACATTTTTTTGAGGAAACTTTCTGTTCACCAAGGACAGATAGCATTGGTTAAGGGCAATGGGATCTTCCACCATGCTAATGACAGTGATGATAAGGGTGATGATGAGGATAAGGATAAAAATCTGCCCTGTGGCTAGAAAGCTACCAATTCATTTTGAAGGAAAATCTAGGACCACCTCCTATGAGACTTAAACACAGGTATGAAAATCACCCTTAACTCAAAAGTTTTAACTGGTTTTAGTTTTTTTGTTCTAGTTGATTGATTTTCACTTTTCTATATTTTCATTGTCATTCTTGAGATCAGGAGAGGAGTTAGAACAATAATGACCTGAATGCAACCACTTCCAAACAGTTTGTTTGTTTTTTTGTTTTTTTAAATTTTGAAAATCTTAGTGAATGTTAGTGCTCTGAAGAGGTTTAAATACATTATATTGATTCAGGGAGAAAGTATCCTCTGCATAGACTTTCCTTTCCAAGAAACTGAAGAGAAATGTTTGTTTTTGAACAATGCCTTTGACCTCTCTATCACACTGTCTGTTTGGACATATAATAGGCTTCAAGCTGTTCTTTCTGCAAAATGCGCCTGTACTGAAGTTAGATCTTGGTTTAAAGAAGGACTTTGTACTGTTTAGAGAAGCTGGAATCTGGATGGGAGCTGTGGGTGTGGACTTGCTTGGGGGATGGAGCTGTCAGGCAGGTTTGGATCTTGCCTACGGAAGCAGATATTTAAGGTCCTGATCTTTTTCCAGCTTGGATGCTGCAGAGTATTTAATTGTTAAGTCACATCCAGATTATAAACAAGTATGGAACTTCTCTGGTGGTCCAGGGGTTAAGAATCCGCCTGCCAATGCAGGAGACACAGGTTCCTTCTTGGTCCAGGAAGATCCCACATGCTGTGGAGCAACTAAGCTCCTGTGCCACAACTACTGAGCCTGCCCACTGGAGACTGCAAGCTGAAACTATGGAAGTCTTCCTGCCCTACAGCCCGTGTTCTGCAACAAGAGGAGTCACTGCAACGAGAAACCCACAACTAGAGGGCAGCCCCCACTCTGCAACTAGAGAGAGTCCACGTGTAGCAAACAAAGACCCAGCACAACCATAAAAAATGTAAACAAATAGCTGAGTGAACCCCACATTCAGCTCCCAGACTTCCTGAGCATGGTTTCTATAGGCTCTCAAAAAACCCTCCTAAATTTCCTGTATTCAAACTACTACCATTTTATCACCAACGAACTACTTATCATTCCTTCCTTCAGCATAAAATAAAACCTGCTCCATAATCTAACCAATGTGCTCCATCGAGCAATTAAAACACCTGATGGGAGGAAATTCCATTTCCTTCTTTATCCACACATGCTAGTGTTAATACCCTTCTTCTAAGCAACAAGTTCTCATTTCTCAACCTCAAGCTTTTTGTCACAGGAAATGACAATGATGTAATGAGCATGAGACCAATTAATTATTAGCTATTGGGAAATATATAATACCTGAAAGTATTTTGTTTACTCCAAGTTAGGGTTAGGATGCATATGGTTTAGTCACTAAGTCGTGTCTGACTCTTTGAGACTCCATGGACAGTAGCCTGCCAGGCTCCTCTGTCCATGGGATTTTCCAGGCAAGAATACTGGAATGCATTGCCATTGCATATAATTAGTGGTATTTGACATAATTAATATTATGTGATATTTTATTGCCCTCTAAATAATCCCCCATGTAACCGTATAATTTTAAAAAGATTTGAAGTAATTTAATATGTTATAACCCTCATAGTAAACGATTGCCCATAAAGTTTTTGAATGGTTTTGGGAGTGTAAAGGAGCATTACGAGTAACCAAGCTCAGTCCAAGGATGTAAGCCAGGATTGTCCTGTGCAAAACAGCATGTGTGTTCTCCCTGCTTCTCAAACACATTCTCAAGCTAAAGAAGAGTTAAGTTTCCTCAGCCAAGCAGGCAACTTTCTCTCATTTGAATTTAGAGTTCATATTTGAAAGCAAATAAAACAATCAATTCCCAATCCCCACAAATAGCAAAACTCTGTCTACTCCAATTTTCAGTATCAATAACTTCCTCCAACGTGCATGTAACTAGACTATACTACATCACTACTTCACCAAAACAGAGGGACAGTGTAGCAAGAACTTCTTGTTCTGCTCTCTCCGCCACTGTTTTCCACTATCTGAAAATATCACTTGCACATTTGTTTTCCAGTTTGCTTTCTGTCCCCCACTTCTCCCCAACCACCCATGTGAGCCCCATAGAGGTAAATATTTTTTCTTGTTTATTGCTGTCTTCCTACTGTCCAGAACATATTAGGTGCTCAACAAATATTTGTTGAATGAATGAATGATGAAAGTCCATATGAACTAAGTATTATTCAATGAAAAGCTGAAAAGGAGATAGACAGGATGATATTCTTGGCAAGGTTTTGTAGGGCCACAATTTTCAGTGTCTCTTAGGGCAGGTAAAGAATGAAATGAATACAGAAGAAATCTTTTTGCCTACAACGTGGGGGCTGCAGGGGTTGTGGTCCACTGAAACCTGCAGCTGCACACCAGCTCTAGCCAGTAGCTGAGCTAAATAAATTAAGGTGGAGAGTCCAGTGCTATCAGATCTTGCAAGTTTTCAAGACCAGAAATTTGAATCTCGAGTCAATAGCTAGGATGCAATGTGTTGGCTCTCTAATCTTTAATCTTTTCTATAATACTGTGTAGATTAAGTGAAACCTGTCTCATGTAGAAACTGGCTTTTCAGCTGCACATTTTTGACCTCTGGTGGAATCCTAATTCCATCCGCTGAAATTCACTAGGATGAATTAATTCTTCTTCCCTGATATAAATAATGCTGAGAGTATCATCCCTCTTATTCTCAATTTCAAAACAATGACTTTTGTTGCATCAATATATTTGTAGCTATTAACTCCCAGAACTTAGATATTTGACTGTGGGATGAAAAGGGACTTACCTATAAGATACTTGACTTTGAGAATAGATCATTATTTATAAACATATGCCTTCTCAACATGACAAAATCATTTATTATGTCTCCCTTCTCAAAATAACAAAATTATTTTTAAAATTATCATGGAATAAAACTAACAGTAGCTAGAAAAGCAGTGAAAACTGAAGATTTATCTTATTTATTGAATTATCTTATTTATTGTATTTCACATATAGTTATGCCAGTAAAAAACAGAAAATAAATTTAGAGAATAAAATCATGTTCAACAAAGAAAAGAGTAGTGGATTGATACTTTTTAATGACCTGGTCTTAATTCCTTGTTTGTTAGAAAAAGGGAAAAAACATCTTTTAGTTGGGCTAACCTCTGGGTCAGGAAGATCCCCTGGAGAAGGGAATGGCTACCCACTCCAGTATTCTTGCCTGGAGAATCCCATGGACAGAGGCTACTGTCCATAAGGTCACAACTAGTTAGACATGACTGAGCAATTTGCTGCTAAATGAATGACACACTTTCTGTGTTCAAGCCTTACCTTCTGCAAATTTATCAATGACTTCATCAAAATAATTTTTGTGCATTTAAGTTCATTAGTAAGTATAGCCAGTAATCTATCTTTGCGCACAGCTGATCAAAGAACACTTTAATTTTAATGTCAAAATAGTTTCCTCACTCAGAGCAACAGTTACATAGGCAGGAAAAGCCTTAAAATGTTTTTGGCATAGATTTATAAAAATTTCATTCCACAATAAATTTAGCTAAGTCAATACTCATCACATCTTTTATTTCTGTGGGATTGATCCTAGCAGCCTTTAGATGTTTATGTAGTCAAAACTTTTTGAACATAAATTAAAAACCTGAGGAACCTACATAGAATGACAGAATTGAAGTAAAAAATGCCCTTTATTCATCTTTACAATTACAGTGTTATCATTATTTATTTAAAACCTACTGTTTAAATGCTAGAATATATAATTTCAGAGGCATCAGAGGCAAAATCCCTCTGAGGCAAATTGAAAGGATTCTGAACTCTCTTGATCGTATAACCCAGTTTTCTCCAAATTTTCCTTCATGTAGAATACAATATTTATCAAAGGATAAATAATTTTTTAACTTCTAATTTGAAGTTTTTATATATATTATTAAAACTTAGTAACCACATCAATTGTTTAGAACTTATATGGCAAAAAATGGTTTTGGGCAGGAGTATTTTATCACTGATGTTTGGAGTTGCTGGAACTAGATGAAATTTTTAAGAGTCTTTAAGTGTTTCTATCATTATTTTTAAATTCCTAATCTCATCATAACCTCAGATATGCAAAAGACACCACCTTTATGGTAGAAAGCAAAGAAGAACTAAAGAGTCTCTTGATGAAAGTGAAAGAGGAGAGGGGAAAAGTTGGCTTAAAACTCAACATTCAGAAAACTAAGATCATGGCATCCAGTCCCATCACTTCATGGCAAATAGATGGGGTAACAATGGAAACAGTGACAGACTTTATTTTTTGGGGTTTCAAAAACATTGCAGATGGTGACTACAACCACAAAATTAAAAGATGCTTGCTTCTTGGAAGAAAAGCTATGACCAAACTAGACAGCATATTAAAAAGCAAAGACATTACTTTGTTGACAAAGGTCCATCTGGTCAAAGCTATGGTTTTTCCAGTAGTCATGTATCAATGTGAGATTTGGACTATAAAAAGAGCTGAGAGCCGAAGAATTGATGCTTTTACCTGTGATATTGGAAAAGACTCTTGAGAGTCCCTTGGACTGCAAGGAGATCCAACAAGTCCATCCTAAAGGAAATCAGTCCTGAATATTCATTGGAAGGACTGATGCTGAAGCTGAAACTCCAATACTTTGACCACCTGATACGAGGAACCGACTCATTGGAAAGGACTCTGAAGCTGGGAAAGATCCAAGGCAGGGGGAGGAGAGGATGACAGAGGCTGAGATGGCTGGATGGCATTACCAACTTGATGGACATGAGTTTGAGTAAACTCTGGAAGTTGGTGATGGACAGGGAGGCCTGGCATGCTGCAGTCCATGGGGTTGCAGAGCTGGACACGATTGAGCAACTGAATTGAATTTCATCTGCATGAGGTAGATTTCCACTGCCACTTTTGAAAGGTCACAGGAAAGCAGTAGTAAGCAGAGGGAGGAAAAGAAATACATGAGAAAAAGTATGATATACTCGCAAGATCTTTCCCACATGCTCCCTCTCCACTTTTCCAGGAGATATTTGCAGACTGTCTCATGTTTACTCTCTGAATCTGATGCCTACAAATGCTAAGGTAAGTCGTTGTTTTTATTTAAAGAAGGATTCACTAAGGATGCTGGATAAGTGAGCTCTTGTACCCCTCATCTCACTGGACGTCATTTTAATCTCCTTTGTCCCCCAGAGGCTTAATTCAGGGCCACCACTGCCTGTGTTTGAACTCAGAGCTCCATAACCTAGTATTGCCCAATGCTCAGCCAGCCAAATGCTGAAATGTCAACGCCTGCAGCAGAGAAGGGGTTTATTCATGAAGCAGATAATTGAGAAGATGGAAGAACAAATCTCGCCTTTCTAAAGTCGAGGGGCTCTGGGTATTTATGGGATGAAGCTGAGGCTGGGGAGCATGGAGAAAGGGAACTGGAGATAGGAAAAGCTGAAGGAATCATTGATCTGCACAGGCACAACAAGATATAGTTGTCTTCACAGGATGCTCCTCCAGAAAAATGGCAGCAGAAACTTGCTCTGAGGGCAGAGCTCAGGGTTCTATGACTTCAAAAGGTCACCGAGCCATCACTCTCAGAGTTAGAGGGCCCGTGGTCCTAACTGGTCTTAACCAGCTGAAGCTCAAACTAGACACAGCTGAGTCCTAGCACCTGCAAATCAACTGGGCAAACCTCTTGTTTGCAGGTGATGCTTGAATGTCTTTTGGAGCAAAAATTAAAGCCAGCTTGAGCAGCAAGCCAGGTACCAGGTATAATGGATATTACTGATGATTACCATTAGTTTCACCCTTGCTTTTATTTCAGCTGTTTCTGATCTCTAAGCATGTTTATCTTGTTTTTGAAACCAGTTACGGTTTGTTGTATCTTTTGCATTTTATGTTATTCTATTTTTGTAGTAAAGGTTAGTCCGGCAGAGCTTGGACTGTGAGCCAGCTTCTCTATATTCCATTGGCAGGTACATATATGTGCCTATCTGTAATGTTATTTAAAACTCTAAAAAGTTCTGGAAGGAAATGCACTAAATTCATGATGGTTCTTTTCTCTGGGGAGATGAGGATGCTCAAATTGGAAGCAGTGTCAAAATCACTTTTATCTGTACTATTTTTAAGGGAGACTATAGAAATATTAATTTGGTAGTTTAAAATTTACTTAAACATAAATGAAATAAAACATAATGAGGAATGAGGGGAGATATTTTATAAATAACTGTTGCTTTATTCTTTTTAGATTTTAACTTAGAAGCATGATTTGTACCTTTATTAAACCTCAGTCCATCTATTTACATGATGTTACTTTAATGGAGCCTTAAAAATATTAAAAATATATATCATTGTTGTACTTTTTATTACAATGTTTAAATTTTAAAAACAGGACAATTATTCACAAAGAAAAACTCACTGAAATATTGTTATGAACCATTTACTCTTCTGGTACTAAAATCTACAGAGATAAAAGTATACATCTGGGTTGCCATTTTTCTAAAAGTAATCAATTTACTAAGAAAACTCATTTCTCTGCAGTAGTTCTTACTCACTGATACATAACATGATGCCTTAATGCCTTAACTGGATTGTTAGGTAGGATTTAAATGATTCACATGTGATGCTGAGACAAAGCCTCTTCTCTAAGAACATCTCAACATGATTCATACTCTGTGCTATATTTTAAGAAAACAAGAAAGAATAGAGCAATGACTATGAAAGCAGATGGGACAAATACTTTAGAAGATGTCTCAGTACCTGTAAGTGCTGTAGAACCACCTGGCTAAAGAAGCAAAAGAATGTTCGTCATAATAGTCTTATATAGTGGAGTTGTTGGAAAGAGCTTCTTTTGGAAAATGACCCCAAACTAACGCAGCAGTGTCTGTGGTGTCCTCCTCTTGACTATTGCAGTTGGGTGCATTTCCATTGTTAAAAAAGCTCCATTAGTTTTAAAATATAATTTTAAAAGAAAAAGAATGTGAGGGTATAACTTGATTTCAACATCATTTAAAACCAGTTTGATGTCTCAAAAGGCTCTTCTTTCCAAATCTGATATTAGTGACATGATTATAATACACATTTTCAAGGGGTATTAGTACCTTGGATCTATATTGCAGCAATACAATATGTAATTCTATCTATGGAACCAAAGACTAATATAAATTTATTAAGACTGGGGAGTTTTATATTATTTTTGAAAATTTTTTGATAAGATATCAATTATCCATTGCAGATAGAACCATGGATTTCAACCTTGGAACACTTGGAAACACTGGAAACACTTGGAAACCTTTTAAGACTCCCAGTGGCTACAACATACCCTGACCAACTGTATCAAAATTTCTAGAAAAGGTGAAACTCTGAAGTCAGTGTAATTTCCCTGGGTAATTTCTATGTGCAGTTCAAATTGAGAATCACATACCATAATGGAAAATACATGCCTAAAATAATTTTCTCCTTATAAAATATGAGTTTTACTCAGATTCTGTTGAGAGGAAAGTTGAAACAGTGTTTTTAGGAATTATATTAATACCTTCATCTGCCCATCTATCCACTGATTTATTCAACAAGCACTTACTAAGTTCTGATATGTGCCAAATTTGGCTTAGTTTTAATTTAATTTAGGGTAATTATTTTTTTAAAGCCAAGACTATACTTATCCTTTCTTGGGAGAATTTAATCTGAAGAAATAAAGTGAAGGAACAGTTTTGTGACAATTGGGGCTCAGACTGAGGTGGAAATAATCTTGTTGACTAGAGATCTTCTGTTTTGACACTTTTCTCTTTGAACAGACACTTTAAGGCAGTGGTCCCCAATCTTTTGGCACCAGGGACCAGTTCTGTGGAAGATGGTTTTTTCCATGGGGCATGGGAGGGATGGTTCAGGTGGTAATGTGAATGATGGGGAGTGGCAGAGAGGTGAAGCTTCGCTCACTTGTCTGCCTGCCCATCCACCGGCTGCTCACCTCATGCTGTGCAGCCTGGTTCTTAAAAGGTGGCTGACTGGTAGTGGTCCCAGGTCAGGGGGTTGAGGACTCTAGCTCTGAGGGGAATGGAATGAATAAAATCTAGTTAGGAGGATTCCTGGAATCAACAAGGTACAAGGGCTTCCCTTGGGCCTCAGTCCACCTATCAATGCAGGAGACACGGGTTCAATCCCTGGGTCGGGAAGATCCCACATTCCACAAAGCAGCTAAGCCCATGAGCCACAACTCTTGAGCCTGTGCTCTGGAGCCCCTGCTCCACAACAAGAGAGGCCCACACAACAATGAACCCAGCATAGCCAAAAATACATAAAATTATATATAAAAAAGATCTAGTCTCTCAGAAATTGTTCAAAACTGCAGAAAGTTTGTAAAACTGTTATGTGAAAATACTCATCATGTCGTCCATTGAAAAATTTGATTTTAGGATTTTCCTTTTGAAGAGGCACTGTGAGCAAAAATGTTTTTCAGTTTGCATTTATTACTGGTCTTGATAGCTGGAACCGAGCCAGGGCACCAACAGTCCACTAGAGCTATTATTTGCACAGAACTTACCATAGGGTCTCTTCTGAGCACCTGTCTCGCTGTTCACACTGTTGATGAACCCAGGGGAGGCATGGAGTAAGCTGGGAAACTGGAAGATTCAAGGAACCATAGGAACCGTAGACGTGTTTATTCTCTAATGGCTGGCGCAGCTGCCAGAACGCAGCCATGCTGTATTCTCTGATGGCAGCACACCCAGCCATAATGCAGCCACACGGACTTTTCAGGTAGGTTTACAGAACATAAGTGTCCCGTGGCCAATCGAGAGCATCCTGAGGCACATGCGCAGTGCTATAAGTGATCTCAGCTGTTACCATGTAAAGTCATTGTGTACCGGACATCGGGCGTGAGCGAGAGGATGTCCGGCGAGAGAGCCTGACCACTGCTATCTTGGCTAATTCGCTCTTTTCCTACAGCACCAAGAAAGAGAGAGAGAGAGAAAGAAAAGTCGCTCAGTCGTGTCCGACTCTTTGCGACCCCATGGACTGTTGCCTACCAGGCTCTTCCATCCATGGGATTTTCCAGGCAAGAAAACTGGAGTGGGTTGTTATTTCCTTCTCCAGGGGATCTTCCTGACCCAGGGATTGAACCCGGGTCTCGTCATTGTAGCCAGACGCTTTACCATCTGAGCCACCAGGGAATATAGTTCTGTGCAGTAGATACTAGCAATAACTCCATTTTTAAAACGAGAAAACTGAGTTACAGAAAGGACAAGTGGAATGTCCAGGATCACTTAGATAGGAAAACTGAAAGTGAACCTCAAAGCTGGGTGATGAGCTTCAAAACTGGAAACTGAACCAAGGCAGTTGGTTCAAAAGCCTGACTCTAACCTCAGAGTGTGTCTGAGAGGGCAGCAGCAGTGGGCATCCCTGTGAGGTTGGTAGAAACAGAGTCCTGGGCCCTTGCCCAGACCTATTCACCAACCCTTGCATTTTAGTCAGATACCCAGGTGATTCATACGTATACTTAAGTTTGAAAAACTATTTTCTAAATCCCTGTTTTATAGTGCCTCCCAGGTCTGATGGGATCAATTTTACGAGCTGCTTATAAAAGTGCAGATTTAATTAATGTACATGTTGTTGGTATATGTCGGCCATAATTAAGGAGCCCAGTCACAGAAATAAGGTAAATTAGATTCTTCTCTAAAACAATGATCCTCCAAACTCCTTGAAGATAAAAATCACCTGGGCACTTGTTAATAAATACTCCCTAATCATTAACCTGCTAAATCATAATATCCAGGGGAATGGCCTAGAAAACTAATTTTTTTGAAAACAAAGGGCTCTAAGTGATTCTTATTAGGAGGGAAGTTTGGAAATACTGCTCTGAGTTAAGTTTTTCAATCAATAAATAATGAAGACATAAAATCACTGCTTCTGAAAAACTACATCTTGATCCATAGTACTATTATTATGTCTAAAGAAATATAGGTCCATCAAAAGGGAGTTGGTTGACCATAGAAGAAATGAAGAGAACTTCTCAGAGACAAAGCTTTTGATGGCAGAGCTCAGGGCTCATTCAGCTCTGATAAGGAAGGAAAGTTTCCAGAATCAAGGATGCATCTTTTGACGGTGTATCCTACCATGGAGATGGATGCTTCAGGCTAGAGAAGCCTGATGACATTGAACATGAAGTCATATAATTAACTTGCCTTGCCCTGAGTCTCTCTGGTCAGCAAGCAACCTTCTGATTAAAGCTTGACTTCCTGTGTATTATGCTTGCAGGGAAAGAAAATGCATTGTCTGGGGGATAGAAAAGTTCAGTTACAGTTCTCATTGGTGAATCTATAACCGGGTGCTCAGATTTTAACCATCAGTGTTCTGGGCTTTAGTATCAGTTCACCTATGGGAGATATGCCCCTTTATGCTGGTAAGGTATGATTCTGAGCCCTGAGAGCCAAGGTTGGATGTGAAGTAATGCCTGTCATTCCTTGTGGAAAACACCTGCATGGATACACTTAACACAACCCTCTTCCTTTGAAGTTTCTCATTTGCCTTTCTGATTACCATGTGTTTCCTCTGTAGCTTAAGGCATTTATCTGCTAGTAGGCTGAGCTGTCAGGACAGTAACCCAGGAAGACAGAGTATTAGTTTAAGAAGGGATTTGCTAAATTTCTTTGACTTTTCTCCTTCCATTTAGTAGACTAACAATCTAGCCTGGAAAACTAGGGAGTAAGTTCAGAATTAGAGTTTTCTTGTCATGTAAAGAAAACACATTTTCTATCTTAAGATGTTCTGTTCATTTGTAGAATGGGGATCAGATGTAGACAAAGCTCGCTTTTTCTCCATCCTGGGTAACTAAAGGCAGGAGAAAGGAGAAAGTAGGTAAATGGAGAAAAGAGTAAATGTAGTGCTAATTTTCTGCTCTGGTTTTGACGCAGGAGTGTGTGTCTCTCTGTGTTAAATATTTATTGAATGAGCTTAATGTGGAAGGTGAGCCCCAGTGTATCATTTTGGACCTTGCCACTTCAAAGTGAACTAGACCACACGGGATGACACAATGAAGGAGACATCAGGCCTCAAGGCAGCCACCTCAAGTTGAGTGTGACGTGGTCTCAGACTTGAGAGCAGTGTTCCTAACACTGTATTAACGCTGGCATGACTAGGGGACCTCTGAGCTAAGAGTGAACTGTGGTGCCTATGGGAAAATGGGAAGATGTAACAAACACTCGAGGGTGAGGATGAGTCAGCCAGGAAATATTGATATTACCACACGCTGATCAAGCCAAGAAGACCAGATCACAAGTTGTTAAATATGTCAGCCCGACTTCAGTCATTAATCCTAACAAAGAAAATAGTGCCCAGGGAACAGGGGACATTGCTCACCCCAGAGACTATTGTAGGCAGAGGACACTGCCCATGACAAATTTGACCCTTTCCTTCACTCATTAGGAGATCCTCACTTATAAAATCCCTGTTCTGATATAACTAGAAATTCCCCTCCAACCACCACCTATTAATAGTTCTCTGCTTCCTTTCCCCTTTGTGGTTGTTGCTGAATCTCTAAGTTGTGTCCGGCTCTTTGCAACCCCATAGACTGTAGCCTGCCAGGCTCCTCTGTCCATAGGATTTTCCAGGCAAGAATACTGGAGCAGGTTGCCATTTCCTTCTCCAGGGGATTTTCCTGACTCAGGGACTGAACCCTTGTCTTCTGTATTGCAGGCGGATTCTTTACCACTGAGCTACTGGAGAAAGCCCTCCTTTCCTCTTACTCTCTTGAAAAAGTTAATTATATATTTCATCTTCACCTTAACTCCTATTTTTTATTAAACTTATTCCTGGGTTGTTTTTTTTTTTTTTTCCTTCTATCATTCCACAGAAATGTCTCTTATCAAGGTCACTCATGAGTATGTCAAATCCAGTGGTCAGTTTTCAGTTCTTATTTTAATCCTTCCAGCAGCTGCCTGGACAAGGTCAGCCACTCCCTGCTTTTTAGAAACACTTCTCTTCTCAGTTTGCGTGTTACACATTATTTATGGATGTTCTTTCTCTACTTCAAAAATACTGCAGTGCCCCAGGAGGCTCTCTTTAGATGGTTTCTCTGCTTTAGACACACTCATCTCCCTAAATAACCCCATTCAGACTTATGGCTTGAATGCCATCTCTATGCCGATGATTTTCATGCTTTAGTTTTTCAGTATAGACCTTTTCCTGAACTCCAGGTATATAGATCTATCAGCTCATCAACATTTCCTCTAGATGTCTAATAAGCATCTTGAACTTAATGTGCTTTAAATCCAGCTCTTAATATTCCCTCCTAAACGTGCCTTTGCCTCTCCCATTTCCACCTTCTTCAATAAATGATAATTCTATTAATTCAGTTGCACAGGTCAAAAGCTTTGGATTCATTCTTGACTTTTTTTTCTTACACGTTTCTCACTAATCTGGCAGTAAGTCCTATCAGCTATGCCTTGAAAGTAATACATCTAGAATCTGACCATGTCACACTGTCTCCACAGCTACCACCTTTATTCTGCTGTGCTGGTTTCTGACTTCCACTTTACCTCCCTGTAGTCTGTCCTTCAAGCTATCAGAGTGGTCCTTCAGGCTTGCTGTACTTGTGATTACAAAATGTTCTGTTCTTAGCACATGGTTTGTTATGCCACTTCTTCAGTTCTGCTGGTCTCTGCTTGACTTTATTAAGTATGTGAGCTCTTCCTATGTTGTAAACAAGATGGCAGTTGTGAGCCCTAGACTGACTCACTTCCACTTAGTTTAGCAATCCCAGGAAAAGAAACTCTCTCCCCAAATTTAAATATTAATTCAAGGATGATTGACTCATTTTATTGGAGTCATATGTCAACCTCTAAGCTAATCAAAGTGGTCATGAGAAACCTGGCCATCCTGGGTCACATGACCACCTTAACTGCTGGGATAGAGCAAAGTCACAGTCATTGACAACCTCACAGAGACAACCTGGAACAGCAGCAAGAGGACCTCAGAAATCAGAAAAGGGAAAGAATTTAGATCAGACAGAAAATTTAGCTAGCTACCATAATTGAATACACTGTGTTTATTTCTTGAGTTCTGCCTCTTGGGGCAATAACCCTAGGGTTGCTGTAAGGAGGTCCAAATACGGTTGCTTCATGAAATATGAAATTATATGCAATATTTTATACATTAGCTATTATTAAACTGAGATTAGTCCATCAGTGGATGATGAAATATAGATGGATACAGAGGACAACCCTTGATGACTTACTATAGTGGCATGAGTATGGACAAAAGTTAACCAAGGATTAACACCTTAAGAAGAGAGAGAGGAAGAAAACTCATCTTGAAAGCCAGGGTAAATAGGATTGTTAGTTATACATTACAGCAAGTGATGACTGTTTTGGGAAGGATTATTTGAGGGAAAATGTTATCAAACAAGGCTGCAACCAAGGTGCTGGTCAGGGCTGGGTTATTATCAGCATACTCAACTGGGGAAGAGTCTGTTTTCAAACTTGGATGTTTATTGGCAGCACTCCGTTCCTTGCAAGTTGTCAGACTGAGGGTCTCAGCTTCTTGCTGGCTATCAGCTGAAGACCGTCTCAGTTCCTTGTCAATTGTTGGCCAGAGGCTGTCCACAATTTCCAGCCATGTGGCCCCCCTAACATGGTCTCTTACTTCATCAAAGCCACAAGGGAGAGAGGCTCCCAACAAGAAAAATATTACAACTGTGTGTAAGTAATCACCTTTGCAAGAAATGATTCCTGCCTAAACTCAGTTAAGGGAATTGATCATTTAAGAACAGAAAACAGGAGGTGAGGATAATTAGGGGCCATCTTAGGCTATCTACTGTACTATGGCAGCCTATTTTTCTCTCCTTGGTCAGATCTGCAGAAAAAATAAGTTAACAAAAAAACTTGCTTAACTTTCTATACTCAATAGATGATACACTACATATGTAAGTCACATTGTAGTTGTTGTTCAGTTGCTCAGTCGTGTCTGACTCTTTGCGATCCCATGGACAGCAGCATGCCAGGCTTTGCTGTCCTTCACCACATCTCGGGGCTTGCTCAAACTTATGTCCATTGAGTCAGTGATACAATCCATCCTCTGTCATCCCCTTCTCCTCCCGCCTCCAATCTTTCCCAGCATCAGGGTCTTTTCAAATGAGTCAGTTCTTCACATCAGGTGGCCAAAGTATTGGAGCTTCAGCTTCAACATTAGTCCTTCCAATGAATATTCAGGACTGATTTCCTTTATAATAGACTGGTTGGATCTCCTTGCAATCCAAGGGACTCTCAAGAGTCTTCTGCAACACCACAGTTCAAAAGCATCAATTCTTCGGCACTCAGCCTTCTTTATGGTCCAACTCTCACATCATGTTATAGCTCCTGTATTCAGGGAGGGTTCTTGAAATGCTAGACAGGTCACACTTATTAAAAAAAGATGATCAATTCTCTCTTTAAATAAAGATAAATTATTTAACAAAATAAGCTATACGTTAATTTCATCATCCAGAGTTTGGGGCTTCCATAATGGGAGAATACTTTTGAAGTTCAACTTGAGAAGAAGTCAGAAAAGTTCTTGAAGTAGTGAGAATAAAAAGTTAGCATAAAAAAGAACATTCCCTAGCTTAGTTAATGTGAGTTTGTGCATCTCACCAAAGAATCTGATAAGAAGGTTTAGGGTTTTTCTGGAATCATATCTGAGGGTTTCCTTTGGTAAGACTTTCCATTTATTTCCTTCTTAATTTATAATGTACATTGGTTGGGACATCTTGCTTATGATATTTTAACCCAATAATATTTAGTTAATAAATATCTTCATTTAGTATTGAATTGTTGTAGACAAAGGCAGGGCAAACTCCTGTGATAGTAACTAAATATTTCTTTCAGCCTGGTTATTGGAAATTTTGAGGATTTTGGCCTATTATCCTACTGAGTTGCCAAGAATGATAGTTTAAGTAAGGGGGCTTTCCTTTTTTACTAGAGATTTCTCAATGGACTCCGTGCAACAAGAACTGAAAATCTGTTCTGAGGTATTGAAAGAGCCACTTTGGACATAACTTGTTCAGGGCATAGACCTTCATAGTGCTGGCTCCACTACACTGGGAGTTTTATTCCCATTTGAATAGAATAATAAAACATAAAATGGAAATAGATATAATATGGGAAAGTAAATTTAAAAATTATCTATTTTATTAAAAACAATAGTCAATATTTAAAATAAATGTAAAATGGAATAGAACCTTAAAAGATTGTGAATCACTAAATTGTAAACCTGTAACTTATATAATATTGTACTGCAATTATATAATTCAATTATAAACAAACACAAAATCCCAGTAAGTATAAAGCAAACTCTTTTGAGCTCAAATAAACGTAAAGGATTAATACATCTTTGTAGATCTAGGTGACATGGTCCTGGGTTTCTTTGTGAAGAATTGTGGGGTGGGGGAGGTAGGATGGAAGATTAGAGTCTTCCTGAGGGTTTCGGGGGGGAAAGTGTAGTCAGGGACAGAGTCTTCTTGTTTGTGCCAGAGTCTGTACTTCAGAAGTCAAGGGAGCAGTAATTGGGGCCAATAAGGTTAGTAGTTCCCTTATCAAGTCAATAAAGACATAAATACATCTCATTCTTAAATTATTAGTGAATTTACATATGAAAATGTCAACATATTAAAGACTTTATTTTTATTTTTGGGGGGGAGGTAGACTATGTCAGAATATAGTCTGTGGAGTCAAATTTACTTTTTTGTTATACAATTCTGAGCAAGATAATTACTTTTTTTCCCAAAGTTTAGTGTCCTCATCAATAAAAAGGGGCTAATGAATTAAAAGTATGTTATGAGAATTAAGTAAGAATATTGACCTAGTATTTCACACATAACCAATTCTGAGTAATTGATAGCTGGTGTTCTTATAACTATTTCTGTGTCTTCACCTTAGTTTTTCCAGTTGTGCAATGGGAGTGACTAAACATAACTGTATATTGGCAAAAGTATTTGCTTTTAAACATAATATTTATTTTACTGTCTTTGGGAAAATGCCACATTAAGCAATACTATTAATAAAATAATGATATGTTCAGTGCTTGGCATTTTGATGAACTGTGCTTTATGCAGAAACATTTAAGTGTAAAATGTTCGGTCATATGAACATTTTGCCCCAGCAGTTAACATTAAAGTATAATAGCTAGTCTTATAAAGCTAAAACAAACATAATTGCAAAAATACAAAGCAAAATTTATGAAAATATTTCTCAACTGAAATAGACTTCATTTGGTCCTTCAAGGATTTGTGGAAAAACATACATTAGCACTGTGCTGGGTATGGTGGATACAATGAGGAAGGAATAACAGGTCACTTCTCTTGAGGACCCTGGAGTGTGATGGGAAGAGAGACAGTAGAGGGATGCTTATAATGCAGTGGGAAATGCTTCTGCAGAGGCCTGAACAGCTTTTGTAATGAGGGTGGAACAATGCCTGAGGCTCTCTGGAAAGATTTCCTTAAGGAAAAGACCCATGAGAAAGGTGAAGAAGAGGAGTTTCTAGGTAAAAGCTAAGTGGGAACAGGAAAGAGATCTTTCAAGAAAAAAGTAGTGTGAGCAAAGTAGCACAAGTGTGAGAAAAGATCTGTCATCATAGGAAACAGCAAGAAATGCACTGAAGTCAAGCATAGACTGCATGAGGAAGAGATAGGTGACTGTGGTGAGGCTGGATTATGAAACACTGCAGATCAGTTAAGGAGTTTGCATTTCATTCCACAGAGTGTGGAAAACCAGTCTGGGTTTATAAATAGGGAGGGATAGGATTAACTGTCGCAAATGCCAGAGGATATTTCCTTTTGCTGTTCTGTCTTTAATTCGTGTCCGACTCTGTGACCCCATGGACTGCAGCACACCAGGTTTCCCTGTCCTTCACCATCTCTCAGAGTTTGCTTAAACTCATGCCATTGAATTGGTTCCCTTTTACCTTGTTGCTATTACACTTGAAAACTTAATGAAGCAAGCAGGCTCCCAGGGGCCCCTGGGGGTAAGGAGATGCAAGCCCGATGCACCTCCCTCACCCGCACTCAGGACAGCATTTGCTGTTGTCAGGGAACTGTCATCTCCGAGGAAAAGAATGAATTGTTCAGGCAGAGAGCATATTTGGAGAAAGTAGTTGTATATATAATTTTCCCAAGTTTTAGTATTATGAAAATCGGGTTTTATAGGTAAAGCAAAGATTGCCACCATCCTCAGAGGAAATTCAGGTGACTCATATGAAAAAGCAGGTTCTGTACAGGTTATTCAGAGTGGAGACAGTCCTCTGAGAACTGGGAATTCTCAAAACATTTTCTCTTCTGCAGAGAACCCGAAAGGGATGTGGGTTGAAATAGTTTCTTAATGTATGTCCCTTACTTATACATAAAAATGTGCTGTGAAACTCTTATACAGCACATCTTTACAGACAAAAAGGCAAGAAATAAATGTGCAGAAGTGTACAAAAGCAAAGCATTGGAATTCTGATTCCAAAGAAGTTACCCAAATCCTCCTATTTGAATGGATTCACTGTAATATCTGTATTATGGAATATATTATGGTCATCTTTCCTTTTTCTTCTTCATAAGTAAACTACCTCATGGGAAACTTCACTGCATTTCATAAACAGAAACTCCTGGTTTCCATACCAACCATGCCAGCTTCTCTTTGTTTCTCATTTATTTATATATTCATCCTTTTAACCAACAAATATTTATTGTTACAAATATTTATCATGTGTGTAGGTACTGATGGGAAAATCAGGAAGATCTAAGTAGATCTTCTGTCCTCATAGAGCTTTGTGTCTAGTGAGGGAGAGAAATACTACATAAACACCCAGTAGTGCAATCCCCGTCTTCCCGAGGCCAGTTTGAACTTGTCTGCCTACTAAGAATGATTGGCTGGAGCCCCCCAGATCCACATCCTGCAGTCAGAAGCTCCGCTCAGCACATATCCAGACCCATGTCACTCATGGTCTTCCCTCCTGCCAGGCTTCTCCTGTTCTGGGATGAAGCCTCCACTGTTCTGTGGTTCTTTCAAAGAAGACATTAACTCATCTCTTCCTCAGTTTCCGCTGGACACTCATTCACATAAAGTGTTTGTAAGTAGGACTGACTGTAAGCAAGATTTGGGAGTAGGAGGACAGTCCACAGCATGGCGGCACAGCAAATGAATGTGAAAACATACTTGGATATTCATGATTTTAGAAGTCCATTCAACCACTGAATTTCTCATTGGACTTTCAGGTCTCTACAATACTCAGCCTTCTATCATATCACTCGTTCCTCCTTTCTCCACTTCCTTTCTCTCCTCCTCCTGTGTCTCCCTTCCCACCACTGCTCAGAAGCAAGCAAGCAACCACCCCAATAACAAACACAATGAACAGTAAACAAATCCCTTTATTCTCTCATAGAGCCTGACCATTTTTTTGCTTATTTGGATTCCTAAAACACTCAGAATCACACTTTCTACTCCAAAAGGCTTATCTATGTATTATATGGAACAAGGATATTTTCTATCCTAAGAGAAATTCTGTTGCCATCTGTTAAGATATATATATATATATATAGTTTATCAGGATATATTACAAATTAGGATGCACACTCTAACAGAAAGTTGTTGCTTTTTTGGTTGCTAAGTTGTATCTGACTCTTTGTGACCCCATGGACTGCAGCATGCCAGGCTTCCCTGTCCTTCATTATCTCTTTGAGTTTGCTCAAACTCATGTCCATTGAGTTGGTGATGCCATCCAACCATCTCATCCTTTGTCATCCCCTTCTCCTCCTGCCCTCAATCTTTCCCAACATTAGGGTCTTTTCCAATGAGTCTGCTCTTCGCATCAGGTGGCCAAAGTATTGGAGCTTCATCTTTTGCATCAGTCCTTTCAATGAATATTCAGGGTTGATCTCCTTGCAGTCCAAGGGACTCGCAAGAGTCTTCTCCAACACCACAGTTCAAAAGAATCAATTCTTTGGCCTTTAGCCTTCTTTTTGGTCCAATGCTCACATCTGTACATGACTAATGGGAAAACCATAGCTTTAACTATACAGACCTTTGTCAGCAAAGTGATGTCTCTGCTTTTTAATACACCGTCTAGGTTTGTCATAGCTTTTCTTCCAAGGAGCAAGTGTCTTTTAACTTCATGACTGCAGTCACCATCCACAGTGATTTTTGGAGTCCAGGAAAATAAAATCTGCCACTGTTTCATTTTCTGCCCACCCCCCCCTCCCCCGCATCTATTTGCCATGAAGTGATGGGACCAGATGCCATGATCTTGCTTTTTTGAACATTGAGTTTGAAGCCAGCTTTTTCACTCTACTCTTTTACTTTCCTCAAGAGGCTCTTTAGTTCCTGTTAGCTTTCTGCCATTAGGGTGGTATTATCTGCATATTTGAATTATTGCTATGTCTCCTGGCAATCTTGATTCCAGCTTGTGATTCATTCAGTCTGGCATTTCACATGATGTACTCTGCATGGAAAATTAAATAAGCAGGGTGACAATATATAGCCTTGATGTACTTCTTTCCCAGTCTGGAACTAATCCATTGTTCCATGTCTGGCTCTAACTCTTGCTTCTTGACCTGCATATAGGTTTCTCAAGCAGCAGGTAAGGTGGTCTGGTAGTCTCATTTCTCTTTAACAATTTCCCACAGTTTGTTGTGATCCACACAGTCAAAGCCTTTAGTGTAGTCAAAAGAAAGTTACGAAGTACAACAGAATACAGTTTTAGGACTGGGGAGTTAAACTGAAAAATTAGGGAAAGAAGTTTCCCTGAGAAAGAACAGCATTTCTGAAGTGCATTAGCTAGGCACAAATTGTGGGGGAAGGGCACTTCAAGCAGGGGGACAGAGTAAAATACACACAAAAGCGTGGGCAGAGGGAGTTTGGTGTACTGGAAAAACCAGAGAGGGCAGTATGGCTACACCCTAAAGAGGAAGAGGAGAAAGAAACTGATGAGGGTGCAGAAGTAAGCAGTAGCTAGGTCTCATGGGACCCTGCCATCCATATGACTCCAATTTTTAAGTTTCTGGCTCTTCTCTAACAAATAAAATGACTTCATGAATTATTTTTACTAAATTTTGACTTTATTGACTTTCAAAACAGAAACAGTTGCACTAAAGCTGATAATTCATACAGACAGACAAACACACACACACACACACACACACACCGCCTCCACACACATAATATAGAGCACCTTCCCCAAGGGCCATATAGTTTGGCATTATTAAAAAGTCTATTCTATAGCCATATATATGATTCTGGGTCAGCTGGGTAATTAACTGAAAATTATCTTCATATTCATTTTTCCTCCCCAGGAATGTTTCCTGCAGAAAGACCCAGAATATGAAGCTTTCTCGAACAGTTTTGAAAAATGTTCTGCCAGCAGCATGTGAATTCTCTATTGTCTTTCAGGACTTTTATCCACCCAGCTGACACATCCATTTCCCCTGAAGAGCAAGTAGCTTCTTGCTCTGCCCTGTGCCTTACTATTGGCAAGGCGGTGCAGGAATACATTGTAGTTCTGTTTACCACCAGGGTAAACTGCCCTTCTATAACATTCTTGCAGAAAGGCATTTTGGGGGGTTCAGTAAAGTCTCCATCTATTTACAGGTACTGAAAATAACATACACACACACTCTAGACATTGTGCCCACTCCTTACTGCCAAGGTTAATTAATCTGGTCCTTGGCACTTTAGACCTCACAACAGATTCATGCATTCATGATGATATCCATCCTGTTATTTTCTGAAAATAAATTATTTTGTATGCTTTCCCAATTCTACCTTCTCCAAGCTACCTTACTTTTCTTCTCCACTCTTACTTTTCAACTACTCATAACCATGCCTTCTAAGCTGTCATTTTATTGAAAGTAATAAATTAAGACATTCATCTTCAGTGGTTTCACCATTGCATAAGAATCAGTAACTTACACACTAGCATGCTCACAGTGTTAAGCAGATAGGAATTCAATTCAGTAGCAAAAACATTCACTGACCTTAGAAAGAAAACTTTCCATTTATAATTACTGGCTAGTCTTACACAATTGCAGCTTTCCAATACAGTATCATACTTTAAGATTAAATACTTTGAGGAATTTGTATCTTCTGTGCTTCTTCCCCAAAATGAAGTCACTGGCCACTTGCTGAGACTTATTTTGCTAGAGGTGCTGAGTCTACAGCTGGTCGTCTTGGGAATCAGTGCTTACGGCGGATCCTTGGCTGCTGGTGTCGACAGTTTCATAGCACTTTTGGTCTTTGGCAAAGTTGATGAAAACCTGATTTTTCAAGGGAAATGAAGCCATTAGCACTTGTAAACCAAAGGAAGAAATAAGGGGTGTGCATATGTGTGGTGTGTGCACAATGGGAAAGCAAATAAAAAGAAAATTAGATTTCATAGTGCTAAGTTGCTTTGGTTGTGTCCAACTCTTTGTGACTCCATGGACTGTAGCCCACCAGGCTCCTCTGTTCATGGAGTTTTCTGGGCAAGAATACTGGAAAGAATTGCCGTTTCCTCCTCCAGGGGGTTTTCCTGATCCAGGGATCAAACTAGTGGTGTCTCTTATGACTCTTGCACTAGCAGGCAGGTTCTTTACCATTAGTGCCACTTGGGAAGTCCCAGATTTCATAGGGGCACATCCAAATATATACACCAACTCTCATTAGGAATCTTTCCTTTAGGTATTGCCATTTAAATGGAGTTTGAAAACAGTACCTATAACTACATTTGTAATCATAATAAATGATAAAATCTAAAGCTATAATTGAATACCTATAGGCACATACTTGGAGAAGGCAATGGCACCCCACTCCAGTACTCTTGCCTGGAAAATCCCATGGATGGAGGAGCCTGGTAGGCTGCAGTCCATGGGGTTGCTAGGAGTCGGACACGACTGAGCGACTTCACTTTCACTGTTCACTTTCATGCATTGGAGAAGGAAAGGCAACCCACTCCAGTGTTCTTGCCTGGAGAATCCCAGGGACAGAGGAGCCTGGTGGGCTGCCGTCTATGGGGTCGCACAGAATCGGACACGACTGAAGTGACTTAGCGGCAGCAGCAGCAGCAGCCACATACTTGCGTCTATTTGATCTGCATCAGTATTTTTCAAGTATAAATAAGGAGCCCAATCCAAGCTCCTATGAAACATTTCTATGATGATGTTGAGAGAAATTTCACTAGTTTTAAGAGTTAATACACTGAAATAAAATTTGTATACAAATATCACAGTATGTTTCGTATGCTTGCTATTTAACAGGCAGACCTTTATGACTTTGTTTAAAATCATTAATTCTATTAGTCATAGATTAGTCATAGATTCATCCAGAAAATATTGAGAGACATGATACTGGTAATTGGTTACAAGTCCAAGGAAAAATCTGTGTTGGCAAAGCCATAATTGCCTTAACTCTCCATAAATAAAACTCTCTGTAAGATACAGCAAGATTTGGAGGCCACTTTAGCCTCCCTTTCAGGCCCTCTCCAGTGACAGGTACATGAAGCCAGTTACTGTATATAAATGTAACTAAGACAGATGATTTGAATGAAACAAAAGAATCCTGCATTTACCATTTTAGTTGCCTGAATCTAGCAGATCTAAATATCTCACTAGATAACCCCATCTTCCCCTAATCTAGGAAGCCAATCAATAGAAATGTTATTTAAGAAATATTCCAAGGAGAAAGAAAGGAAAGTGATAACAGCTATTTGTTTTATAGATGAAAATAATTGTTGCTTTACATATACAGACAACCGATGGGTACAGATATCTTAGAGAAGGAAAAAAATTTTTTTCTCCATTAAAATTAGTTAACTCTTCACATTTTTTAAATAACATCCCAAAATGTACTTATAAATAAATTAAGCTAAGTTTTTCAGGTGCAAGATTAGATATTGCTTCAACTAAAAATAAATTGAAGGTCATTAAAAAGAAGTAATTATGTACAATTAAATTTTTTTAAAAAATAAATAATCAGAATGTATTAATGTGAGATTGTGTACATGGACCACGGTATCTAGCTTACCTCTTCCAGAGTAGTCTGACTCACTAAGAAATTTGTGATATTTAAAGCAGTCTTGTTGGCCTCCAGCAGATCAAAAATGTTTGCTACTCCCCCTGCAGTGACGGGCACATGATATTCTAACATGCTGAGGTGCTGATCCTGTGCAAACCAAAGGGGAAATAACATTTATTTCTCAATGTCAGGTAATACTGAGTAGACTAGACATAACTTGACCAAGAGCTAAGAAACACACTGAAATTCATTCCTCTGGAAATGATCAGTTCAGTTCAGTTACTTGGTCATGTCCGACCCTTTGCAACTCCATGGACTGTAGCATGCCAGGCCTCCCTGTCTTTCACCAACTCCCGGAGTTTACTCAAAATCATGTCCATTGAGTTGGTGATGCCATCCAGCCATCTCATCCTCTGTCGTCCCTTTTTCCTCCTGCCCTCAATCCTTCCCAGTATCAGGGTTTTTTCCAATGAGTCAGCTCTTCTCATCAGGTGGCCAAAGTATTGGAGTTTCAGCTTCAGCATCATTCCTTCCAATGAATATTCAGGACTGATTTCCTTTAGGATGGACTGGTTGGATCTCCTTGCAGTCTAAGGGACTCTCAAGAGTCTTCTCCAACACCACAGTTCAAAAGCATCAATTCTTTGGTGCTCAGCTTTCTTTATAGTCCAACTCTCGCATCCGTACATGACTACTGGAAAAACCATATCTTTGACTAGATGGACCTTTTTGGCAAAGTAATGTCTCTGCTTTTTAATATGCTGTCTAGGTTGTTCATAGCTTTTCTTCAAAGGAGTAAGCCCTTTTAATTTCATGGCTGCTGTTACCATCTGCAGTGATTTTTGAGCCCCCCAAAATAAAGTCTACCACTGTTTCCACATCTATTTGCCATGAAGTGATGGAACCAGATGCCATGATCTTAGTTTTCTGAATGTTGAGCTTTAAGCCAACTTTTTCACTCTCCTCTTTCACTTTCATCAAGAGGCTCTTTAATTCTTCGCTTTCTGCCATAAGGGTGGTGTCACCTACATATCTGAGGTGAAATATCAAATATTATTGATATTTCTCCTGGCAATCTTGATTCCAGCTTGTGCTTCATCCAGTCCAGCATCTTGCATGATGTACTCTGCATATAAGTTATATAAGCAGGCTGAGAGTATACAGCCTTGATGTAATCCTTTCCCAATTTGGAACCAGTCTGTTGTTCCATGTCCAGTTCTAACTGTTGATTTTTGGCATACATACAGATTTCTCAGGATACAGGTCAGGTGGTCTGGTATTCCCATCTCTTTAAGAATTTTCCAGAGTTTGTTGTGATCCACACAGTCAAAGGCTTTGGCATAGTCAATAAAGCAAAAGTAGATGTTTTTCTGGAACTCTCTTGCTTTTTCAATGATGCAGCAGATGTTGAAAATTTGATCTCTGGTTTCTCTGCCTTTTCTAAAACCAGCTTGAACATCTGGAAGTTCATGGTTCATGTACTGTTGAAGCCTGGCTCAGAGAATTTTGAGCATTATTTTGCTAGCATGTGAGAAAAGTGCAATTGTCCGGTAGTTTGAGCATTCTTTGGCATTGCCTTTCTTTGGAATGGGACTGAAAACTGACCTTTTCCAGTCCTGTGACCACTGCTGAGTATTCCAGATTTGCTGGCATATTGAGTGCAGCACTTTCACAGCATCATCTTTTAGGATTTGAAATAGATCAACTGGAAAAATAATATGTATGTTTGGAAACTAACAGCTTTCAAAGAAGAGAGAAGTTTTGTGAATGTCTGAGAGAAAACAAATTAAAAAGCTAATAAAAATTCCAAAACATTTTACATTCATGTGTACTTAGAAAGTGACTATAGCCTTGCCTAGAAAAAATATTGTGGAATGATATTGCTGATGTCAGATTACAATAAGTTCACATAAGCTTTTTCAGAAATAACTTTTAAATTTTTCTTTTGTTTTAGTTAGAATTGTTCTAAAAGGCTAAGGATTAGTTGTTCAATTTATATTGGCTAAAGCTGGCAGATTTCAAAAGCATTGTCTAGGGGAAATCTCATTCAAATAATGCCATATTCTTTCTTAACTCTAAAAATCTTTTCAATTTATTTAGACCATAGTATTCCCATCAATTTAGTACTCTATTCTTATTTCCTTGGAGTATCTTTAACATCTTGCTTTTCTGAATATTTTATCAGTTATCATGTCCCATTTATTTTTCCCTTTAACATAACTCTTAAATGTAACCATTCCTCTCTATGTGCACCATCAATATTATTAATTTGATGTTTATCATTCCATATCTGAGTTATTGCAACAGCCTCTTCAGAAGCCTAGAAACCATATACACTCATATGTTCTGGCACAAAGTAACTAGAATAATCTTTCCTAAATACTAGTTTGGTCAGGATGTTTTTTAACTCCATAATCAACACCTATGTCAGATCAAGATTGTTACATACTGGAAACCCCTCTTCTCACACCTTTGCTTACTGTCTAGCCCCTCTTTATTTTTACTTTCAAATTATTGTTTTGCTATCTCCCTTTTTAGAGATCTGGAAACCATCATACACTTGTAAAGAATGGTCTACATAGGAAGACATCAAACTTTTATCATCACGGCACTTGTCTGGTAAGCTCTAGTCCCATGAAGAACAGACCAGGACAAATACAATCTCAAGTTCACTGAAAGAAAAAGCACTATGACCAATGCGATTTGTGCAAAAATAAAGCATTCTTTAATTTTAAATTTGATTTTAATTTAGATGATAGAAAATGGTCTTTGATAAGAATCAGAAAAGCTATTTCTTCCTGGAAAACTTAGTTTAGGTTTCAGAGGTTGAAGTAAAAGTATTTTGTACAGATAAAAGAATTGTTTTTAAAAATGCTCTCTATTGCTTTCCAGAATCACTTTATGTTAATATGGTTCCTGACAGTTCATGAAGCATCTTTGTGGACACTTTATCATTTAGTTCTCACACCAGTCTTGTGAAGTAGATATCAAAAGTATTTATAAAATAGGAATATGAAGCGTAGAGACTTTAAATCTCTTGCTGGAATCACACAGGTAGAGCTGGATCTCAGTCCAAGTCTTCTAATTTCTTTTCATCATTGCACACCTGATTTTCATGTTAAACCAATTATTTGCTATCATCATCTTGTACAAATTACCTGCACATCAGAGATGATATAACGGTAACTTTTTTGTCAACTGCATTTAAATGTGTATTATGTGAGATTTATGTGTATACATCTGTGTGTGCCCATTCTGTTAATACATGTATGTAAGATTAAATTAATTGAGTGATGTTTCAGGTAGTGTGTGATTGAAGAACTTGATTTCCAAGCAATTCTCCTCAAAACTTTGTGGGCTTATTTTTCAAATGAGGAAGGCAAAGGAGATAATCTCTTCTAGCTGTGACATACAGACAGGAACTCTGTAATTTCTTTTTTTTCTAAGAAGGAAAGCCCTTGGTCATATGTATCTGTCATCCCTCACTTCTCTAACATATATAACCAATAAACTACTTAAGTATACAATCCAACCTGAAAACTAATACAATATGGTCATAAAGCCTTTGTGAGGAAGAAATAATGGTATGTAAAAGGATTATGATACTCTTAAGCAGCTACAAAAACATATAACTTAATTTGAAGATTTTATTTGTTCATACTAAGTATGCTTCAGAATATCTTAACCGTCTTGAACTAATCAATATATTAAGATGAATAATAAAGGTATGGTCAACTTGAAAATGACAAACATCCACTACCCTATTACAACTATCAAAACCAGTCAATCTCTTACTTACTTTTAAGTATGTTTTTGGAAAGTGCAGTTGCATGAACCTTGTGAGGGCCTCCATGCTCACTCTGGCATTCTTCACGTGAACCTTGACAGTAAATCCTCGTCCAAATCTAGAAAGAAGTGCAAAACACAATATAAGTTATGTTTTGCTGAAATAGATCTTCTGGAATTCTAGATAATGAAACAGGACCCAAGCTGACAGTTATAGGCCCTTTTCCTATACAAAGAATATCACTTTGCAATAAAAAGGGCATATTGCAAACTAAAAATAGTGCACTGCTATGATTTTTTATTTCTACCACTTTGGACAAAAGCTGCATTAGAAATGAAACATAAAGTCTTGGCTTTCTTTGGCATCCATGAATTGGTGTGTCTTCTGTCCTTCGGTTGTGTCTGACTGTTTGTGACCCCATGGACTGTAGGCCATCAGGCTCCTCTGTCCATAGAATTCTCCAGGCAAGCATACTAGAGTAGGTAGCCATTCTGTTCTCCAGGGGATCCTCCCAACCCAAGGATTGAACCTGGGTCTTCTACATTGCAGGCAGATTCTCTACCATCTAAGCCACCAGGAATTGATGTCAATTTTGGGGCTAAATACTTTCTAATTTAAAGCAAAGAAGGTCTTGAGAGGCAAGTTATTGAAGATTTGGTATCAACTGTAAAGATTAAAATCATTGGGATTTTAAAAATAAATAATAAACCAATATAACTGCTAACTTTTATACTTTATACTTTTGCATCAAAAGTAGTGTTTGTAAACAAGTCACAGCAGACTCTCTGAGAATAACATATAAGTTCTTTTTCATCCTTTTTTCGTATCTTGATCAACTTTGTTTTATAAGGAAGTCAAGCTGTTGTACAGATAAAGATATAAAGGAATGTCACGGTGTTTTAAGATTAACATGGATATGTATAAATGCATATGTACTCTGGAAAATATATTAATTTAATTTTAATTTGATAGTATGATATTTATGTATATCTCCCCAATGTATTTTTGGTTAAAAGGTTTTAAATGTAGTAAAAATGTTAAATAGCTTACTGAAAGCCTATGCAAATGACAAATGAACATACTAGACAAAAATCAATGCCTTCATTTACTTGTCAAGATATAACTGGTTACAGAGTTTACTCTTGAAACTACTTCCTGAGAGTATTTTGGTTGGTGAATAATAATCATATCATTATTATATTATCATTATTATTAGCTTTTAGTCCTTCTAGGTTTGGGGGTTATTAATTAAAAACATTCAATATTCAGTATTATTATTTAACTTCAAAATGAATCAATGGTTAGCTTCTCCATTCCAGTTTTACTAGGCATTGTAGGATAGGCTGCTGAGATAATCTTTGAAGGCAAGTATAGCACTGGTAGATTGATTACTCTACACTGTGTGTTAAACAATGCATTCATTCTTTACCTGCTCTTAATGTGCTGCAGTGATCCAATACATTGGAACCTTCCATTCACCATAATGGCCAACCTTGTACACAGAGCCTCACATTCTTCCATGCTGAAAGGCAGAATCATGTCAGCATTCTGGGCACAGAAAATTGGCTTAAGTTCATAAGCTTAAGTTTAACTCTTTTCTTTATAGCACCTTAGGAATACTGTTTGAATATCTGAGTCCCTTAAACTGTCTTTTCCTTTGAAGAACAAAAAAATCTTTTAACATATGACATAAATGTCTTTGCATGGGGTTTACTACTGTTTCTTTTCAGACTTGAGGACATCATTCTCACCTGGATTGCTGCTCTATCAAACAGTATTTCCTTCAAGCTCTTTTAAGCTTTGACTTAAGACCTACATTTTGTGAGAAATATTTCCAAAATAGTATACTAAGTTGTTTTCATCATGGCTTATACTCAATATTCAGATGACTTTTTTTTTTAATTTATTTTTTTGGCCACACCCTACAGCATGCAAGATCTTATTTCCCTACCAGAGAGTGAACCTGTGCCCCCTGCAATGGAAGCACAGAGTCTTAACCACTGGGCCATCAGGGAAGTCCCTCAGTTGGCTTTTACATTTTTGTATTTCTAACCAGTTAACCTGTACTTGATTATATAATTCTGACTTCAGGGACTATGATACTGGAGGAGATCTTAGGTATCATCTTGAGATCTTAGGTATCACCCTGTCCACTTAAACACAAAAGTTAATAGGAAATCAGTGATTGGCTTCAGAACATATACTGTGCTTGGGGGCAAGGTTAGTATATAGGATATAAATAAGTCTCAGTTCTAAACATATCTAGTTCTTTTTCTACTATATGATCATTATAATGAAAGGATAAACTTAATACAAGGCCAATCTTATAAGAAAGGCACAGATAAAAGGCTTTAGTAGCTTTTTTACTTAGTTGATTGGCAGGGTCTACTTCATGGAGGAGGCTTGTGGACTAGTTCTGAAAAGATTAGTAAGATTAGAATTTGGAAAGATTTTGTGTAAAGACCAACTCTAGTAGAAGGCACAGCAAAGAAAGGGCATGGTGATAGGAAAGGGCAGGGAGTGTAAGTGGAACCATGGATCTCTCAGATTGATTGATAGGAAGAAAAGACTAGAAAGTTAGCTGAGGTTGGATAATAAAAGGCCTTGCATACTAAGCCAAAACATGCTAAATTTTGTGTGATAGACAATAGAGAGGAATGATTGAGTTAAGAGGGTCAAAAGTTATGGAAATTTTATTTTTTAATAGATTGCTAGGCCCTGTCCCCCAACAAGAGCTGGGATCTCACCAGGAAATCCTCTTGACTTCCTCTTTTGACTAGGAACATAAAATACTTTAATCCAATTGTGGAATTCACTCTTAGTATATGTTACACAGTATTATCTGTCACCTGACTCTAAAGTTCCACACCCAATTTACCTGTGAGAAGTGAGGATGACAGAACATTTATTCTGGACTTCTTCTGAAATGATCTTCCAGAGGTGCCGTTTTGACTTAGGATCCATCCCAGAGCTTGGCTCATCCTTAATAGAAAGTTACAAGAAGAATTTATCAAATTAATTAAATTTTGATGAGGTTCTTTACATGAATCATTGCATCTCACTTGCCTAGAACAGAAATCACTTTTCGAGGTCCTGTGACTAACTTGTTTTATACTTAATGGGCTTCTTTCTGCTGCTGTCAAAAAGCTCAAAATTAATCATTTTAAATTGTCAATCTGTTTTAAACAGTGTCTCAGTGAAGTTGACACTCTGTTACTTTACACATGTCTCTTATATTTCTTTGGAAAAAAATCTGCTTCAATTACTGACAAAGCCAGAGTTTTGATATTTAATACTATCATCACATATATATCTGAAGCTACATCAACCAGATTGTGGCCTTGCTCCTGATGGTAGAATTGTGCCTGTGACTGATAGACAATATGCCATGTGAAGCACAGAGAATGCATGTTTTTGTTAATATGATTGAGGGGCATTTTCAGTTTTATGTTATTGATTGAAATTTAATACTCCTTGGGGAAATAAAAGTAAGACTTACAGAAAATGCCAAATAGAAAGATATAAATTACATTTTAAAGTAAATGATGTTTTGAAAAATTATTCAGGCATAAAATTAGAAATGTAGCAATGGAAAACTAAACAAGCAATAATAGACCCTGACAGATGATTAAAAAATCAAACTGTAGGTCAAGATTAAGTAAAAATTAAAAATATATGTCTGAAATGTAAAGTATGCAGATAGGATCAGCAGAGGCTTATTTTTATAGCAAGGGGTTAAACTGAAATTTAAAGAAAGAAATGAGTATTAGTTCGGGGAAACAGTAAAGATTATATTGTCACTGTTCCTATTTTTGAAGACAATGGCATATATAGTAAGTATATATAAAACATATATACAGTATCTTTCTCTCATGGCCTGATTTCAATTTAGCTCATTAATGCATAACATTTGCATAGAGCTTTTTAACATTTTAAAGTACTTTACATCTATTATCTCATAGAGGTGCCTAAAAATTGTTTTCTTAAATTTAATGGACACTTATACAATAGAATTACATTATGAGTGTCGATTGGCAGAAACATAATGCATTATATGCTTCCGGTATTATACAGAGAGGGCTTATGCATTACTCTATCTGGGCAGTTTAAGTGATTTGATATTCTATATTACTTAATTCCTGAAATAATGTGATGATTTATAACTGGTGATTTTATGGCCTAGTTAAGCCTCTTTTGAAGTTTTGGAAGTCCTTGAATGAAGGGGATCTTTCAAAATAAGGGCAGCTTATTTCTCTGAAATAAACACTTTTCACAAGGTTTGGCTTGAGGAACAGAATACTTTGTCAACTCTAGGGTAACATATTTCCAGGTGATGAATTTAACTTTTCAGCTTTTAATCAAAATATTAACATGACATGTGTTTCTTTCTTTCAAAAAATTCAGATAAAATAGAATGGCATATTTTCAAGACTGCATCTCAAGCTAGGTAACTCATGTTTTTAAGCAACAAGGAGATAACATTTTAGTACAACACATTGTCCTGAAATGTATATTTTCTTTTTAGTAGAAGCTGGAAAATGTGTTAATTCAACTGATCAGTTACTAATAGAACTGATTCCTTCAATAACTGGGAATCAAATTCTGTCATAGTTTTACTTACTTATCTGAATATCCTGAATTTGTTTCAGCTACTTCCTATTTCCATGTTTCCTCTGAAATTACCTGAGCCATAGCTTCAGACAAAAAATATTTTTGAGGGCATATTATTATGGCAACAAATTACCTGGTATAAATTTCCTTAATGAGAGAGTATATGTGAAGTGCTTTACAAAATAACCAGCACATAGTGATACCCAACCGAGGAATCAAGTGGAGGTCTCCTGCACTGTAGGCGGATTCTTTACCAGCTGAGCTACCAGGGAAGCCCCTAATGAGACCTCAGTAAATGCTTATTGCAATAAGGATAATGAAATGTTATACACACAATTGGATATGTGATTCTAATTGGGCATTAGCCTTTTTCACAGTGATTCTCTTACCAGCAACAGAATCGAAGGTTTCCCTATCAAGGCCAGTGCAGTAGACAATTTTCTTTTTGTGCCGTAACTACACATAGAGGTAACTTTGTCCTTGTAGGGCACCAGGTGAAGTCTCCCAAGGAGTTTTTGAACAGTCTGCGGGTGGAAAAAAGGATTTGTTGGTTTTCCCTTGCCAAAACCCTTAGAGCATTAAATGAAAAAAGAGCTACTTGTGAAGAGTTTTATAATGAAGAAATACATATTTTAGTTTTTTTTCAAAGGTTCACTTAAAGATGAATAGTTCATTTAAAGATAAACACAATTCCGTGGAGGCTCATTCATAAATGGGATTTCTTGTCCCCCCAATACACGTGCTTGTATGTGTGTATGTGTTTACAATGGTTCTTTCTGCTGTATTGACACAGGATTTACTTTTAAGCCTCAAAGAGCTAAAACAGAATGCATCCCTTTACAAGGCAGGTTTCTTATTGATTGTCATCACTGTTTCATCTTTTTTCTTACTGTGGGATGAGCTGTCACAAAGGCTTTAGGTTTATTTAAAAATGACCCAGTATCAAATCTATAGTGTATTAACTTAGGAATCTTGGGTTCTTGTGGCTATTTCAGTAGTTAAATAGCTCTGGCAAATAGTGGAATCCTAGGAGGATTTAAGAAGTCCCCGAGGGTTGCAAAAATAGAGAAAACTGCCCAAAAGATTAGTCTTTCCATTAAAAAGGTAAATAATTGTAGTGAGGTACAAAAACACATTTCAAAAAGCAAATTGGAATCTATTCTATTTTACTTGGGCATTTTGAACATGCCCAGTCAACTACTCAGTTGTGTCCAACTCTCTGACACCCTCTGGACCCACCAGGCTCCTCTGTCCATGAGATTCTCCAGGAAAGAATATGGGACTCAGTTGCCATTCCATCCTCCAGGGGATCTTCCCAACCCAGGGATCTAACCCACATCTGTTTCTCCTGCACTGGCAGGCAAATTCTTTACCACGAGTCACTTGGGAAGCCCATTTTGTAGGTAACTCCATGTTTCAATAGTTATCTGAACACTAAAAGATATACAGGCATCACCAACCAAGGCTCAGTCCAGAGCTTAAGGCAAATCTTATTCTTTATTCAACAGTTTTTAAAAGATAATGGAACAAATATAGGCCAAGATGTTTCTAAAGCTGAGTTCATAGGTGTGTTTATGATATATATACAATCAAGCTAATACTGCTTCCATTATCACTGTCAGGAGAAAATTGTCATAGTTTTCCAGATGTCAGCTTGGTCTTGAGTGTGGGTAGGTGGGAAGCATAAGCCAAAATGCTTTTTGAATAAACTAGTTCTTCACACTTATACTCACTTCTTTAATATCTTTTTCTGGAATTCCATGTATTCTAGCATAGAAATATAAATGTTCTTCTATGGTTACCAGGTCATCCAAAGCATCTTCCTGAGGACAGTAGCCAATTAATGAGCTGTGAGAGTTAACGTGAGCCAGAGACCTGAATAAAAAGCATCAAAAACATGAATGACTTTCTAAAGACATTTCCTTCCTAGCCCTCAGATGCTGCGTGTGTGTGCATGCTAAGTCACTTCAGTTGTGTCTGACTTCAGGTGACTCTGTGGACTACAGCCTGCCAGACTCCTCTGTCCATGGGATTTTCCAGGCAAGAATACTGGAGTGGCTTGCTGTGTCCGCCTCCAGGGGATCTTTCCAACCCAGGGATCAAATCCACACCTCTTACATCTACCTGCTTTGGCAGGTGGGTTCTTTACCACTAGTGCCACCTGGGAAGCCCCTCAGATATTGAGAGGGTAGTTCTGTTTGGGTTGTGGTGATTGGTGAGTCTGGTAAAAAGATATAAAATGATCCCACCATCATAGTCACACTGAAAAATTAAAAAATTTCCACTCACTTGAGTAGCTGGTTTTCTCCTAAGGATTTAATAATATAACCACAAAATAACATCAAAAGTTCACTTTAATTATTTTTCTAATTTAATTATGTTGTGTTTGGTAATTTGAAGCACTTGTTTTTCATACCCAGTCTTATTTCTGATCAGAATGTTTCCACTTGTAGGAATTATGTCTCCAGTCAGCATCTTGAAGATGGTGGTTTTTCCTGCTCCGTTCACCCCAAGAAGTCCAAAGCACTGGTTTGAGGGAGAAAAAAAAAGATGTAAACTAATTCAAATCAAAGACAAGTTACTATTATCTCTTTGCTTCCTTTCCTTGGGTGAAATAAATTATCAAGAAAAATAAATCACTGGCTATTGCAGTGTTTTGCTGGCATTGGATAAAGCTTTCACTTTTAAAACAAATGGGTACTTATGTATCTTTTTTTCCCTTTAACCATCTGAATATTTGTGTATATACCTAGGACTTGTTTTTACATATTATACTCTAGCACGCCTCTGTGCAACATGATAGAATATCCAATAAAGCAGATATGCTAACCTGGCAAAGTAATGGTATTTATAAATTTAAAATTATTCAGACAAAATCACAACTTTACTAAATAAGCAACTGAAGCAATAATCTCTTTATCCAATTGAATAAATTTGATGCGTTTAGTTTGCAGCCCGCCTCAGCAAAAAAGGAAATACTCACATTCTCTTTCTGCTTTCAAAACTGTCTTACCTACTGCTTCTATGAAAACAGCAATAATATGAATATGACTGCAATTCTAGGACCTCAGTTCTGACAACTGATTTCTATATGCTGTCTTTGCTGCTCTGCCACCAAGTCGCTTCAGTCGTGTCCAATTCTGTGCGACCTCAGAGACGGCAGCCCACCAGGCTCTGCCGCCCCTGGGATTCTCCAGGCAAGAACACTAGAGTGGGTTGCCATTGCCTTCTCCAAGAGGCCTAAAAACTAGGAGTTGAAAAGAGCTCCCTGAACAGACTTCTTGACGGAAAGTCCACTCAAGAAGGATAGTAACTTGGGAAGGGGATCAGGATATGGTGAGTCTTCCCTACCAAGAGGGGAGGGTTACAGGACAAGTAACACATAGACACATGTAAATTATATATATAGAATCCATAAAAATATTTAAAGGCTGACTTCATATTTATAGAAAAAAAATTAAGGAACGGTAAAATTCTTGTCACTTACCAAGTCAACATAAAGGAGGCGTGCATGCCTGCACGCTCAGTAATATCCAGCTCTTCTGCGACCCTCATGGACTGTAGCCTGCCAGGCTCCTCTGTCCATGGAATTTTCCAGGCAAGAACACTGGAGTGGGTTGCTATTTCCTCCTCCATATAAAGGATAGTTAGAAACAAAACATTGTTCCTTACCTCCCCAGCAGGTATCCCAATGCTGACGTTGTTTACAGCTATAATCTTTTTGTGGATAAGTTGGTAAGTCTTTGTGAGACGATGGAGTTGGACCAGGTCATAATCATTTGCGCCTTTCTCAACTCTAAATCTTTCAGCCTGCACATCTTCATCTTCATCTATTGTCTCAATAACAGATGAAGAGCTAAATTTTCTAAAGAAGAGTCTAAAAAATGAACCCGATGATTTTGCATCAATAATTTTGAAATGACACCACTCGGTTTTGACATCTTTTTAAAAGTTCTCACTTCACAAAAGTGTGCCAAGTTTGTTTTAAATTTTTCATGCATTTTGCTAAATAACTTAAAAATTAGCATGGGTGTTCTTTATAATATTTGTTATAATATTTGAGAAACAGTTTTTGCTTTCAATGACTTAAATACTTACAGATTCCCTATTACAAGTCAGAATGTTAATTTCAGTAACAAGGAACTTTAGTTTGGGTTTGAAAGTTACTCCTAACAGAGAGACCAGAGTCATTAGTAGGACTCAACACCTACAAGACCATGATCAATGATCATTGTTATTTTTAGTTTGTCCGATTTATTCTTTGGTCATCAATAATTTAAATGTTATTCTATAGTCTTTTTTTATTATTATTATGAATGTCTTACCTAGGACCTAGCCAGTATATTAAGGTTATCAGTCCTGAAAATTCTAAGAAATCTCAAACCCACTTCAGTATCTTGTCTACTGAATACCAAAAAAACCAAACCAACAAATCAATTTAGGTCTTCCTCCCAATATCCCTGTTTCTTTTAATGACATCCCTAGAGATTCCAATTGTGATATTTTCTTTGAATCTTTCCCATTCTAAAATCCACTCATGCAGTCAGCATCCTAATACTGGAAATATCTTAAAAACAGCCAGTTATTTATCATTTTCTGTTTCTGTTACCATCACAGGCTTTCATTTTTTTTTCTCACTTAGGTTTATCCAGGAACCTCAAACTGCTCCATTGTCTCTGAATCGTTCCTTCCAATCTGCACTACCTCCACAAAATCACAGCTCCTAAAGCACCATTTGATTCTGTTGGTCTCTGTTAAAAAACCTTCAATGTGCTATTATTAATATTAGTTTATCAGGTAAAGTCCAAGCTATCACTCTTTAACCAAGCAATCAGTATACTCCATAATTTTTCAACCCCATGCTTCAGCTCCTACTCTTTCATTATATTTAGTCTATGCTCTAATCAAATTTTATTACTTATTTCTTAAATATTCACCCCAATTTTTCTATCTTTGTTCTTGTCTTTCCTTTTATTAATTTAAATCTTAATTTCCAATAAGGAATACATGTACTTCATTTATTAAAATTAAAATGGTACTAAAGAATATTTAGAGAAAAGTCTCCTTCAAATACATAGTTTTTTTAGAAGTTTCATAATTAGAAATAGTTTAAGCATATATATGCATAAAAATATACTTCCTTTTTAAAACTCAAATGGTAATATACTTCATATGTAGCTCTGAACCTTGCAATTCTCACTTAACAAATATTAGAAGTAATCCCAAATATGACACAGTGAACTGCATCATTCTTTCTAATGGCTGCATAGTGTTTCACTTATAAAGTAGGAACATAATTTATTTAACCAGTCCCAAAAACAGTACCTTTAGGTTATTTCCATTCTTTTGCTATTAGGAATGGTTACTATGATGAATTTGCATATACATAGTTCTGCATATTTGTTAGCATATCTGTAGGGAAAATTCCTAGAAATAGAATTGTTGGGTCAATGATGTTTATTTACGATTCTGTCATCATTTTGCTCAATCTTCTTTTTCTGAATACATTGCTAATATCTACACACTCAATTCTCTTTTCCCACTTCTACTTTCTATCCTTCTAAACACAACTCAAAGACTGTATCTTCTGTTTTTGCACATATTTTCTCTCTACCACTGAATCTTGATCTCTTTTAGGCTAACAACTGGGCTAATTTAATTTTACTACCTCATTTTACAATACTTGCAGAACCATAGTAAGGCTTGAGAACTATTTACTGAATGAAAGAGATTGTGAATTGTGCTACAACTTTTAAAGTTTTTTGAGCAAAACATTTCCATTTCACTAAGCTTAGACCATTGACCCTTCTCTGAACATTTTGAATTGAGTTTTGTCATGGATGTCAAACACTGTTTTCATTGTATTTACCTGAGTTTATTTATTAGCCACTCATTGATTAAAAGTCGCAAGAAAAAGAACATGGTTCCCTGAGAAACTAAAGCCACAAACATTGCACCTAGTTTATCCATCTCAAAGGTTTCATTTGGATACTCCACTCCATACGCTTTTAAGAAGTCTAGGACCGACTGTTGTTGAGAAAGTTCGATCAAACCATAGCCAAAACAGAACTGTGGGAAAATCAGGAAAATGCGCTTGAGGGTTTCAGAAATAAGTTCTAAAGTCTGAAATAAGAGAGAAAAAAAATAAAGTTCAGTTTTAAGTTTCCAACAAATTGATGACAATTTGAAACTAGATGTAGATAAATACTGAAATTTCAGAAGCTTATCTAGATTGGTAATTATTGCATGTACATGCTGAATTTTCATATAAACATTTACTATAACCAAATGGTGTAGATTTATTACCAAAATAAAAGCAGAAAAGGATTATATATATATATTTGAGATGGTCTAAGGTGTCAGGTCAAACCCTGGGGACTTCAGAATGTAGTAATAGCAAGGGTACTGGGGTATGATAGACTATCTGTGGGGCTTCCCTGGTGGCTCAGGTGATAAAGAATCTGCCTGCATGTGGGAGACCCAGGTTCAGTCCCTGGGTTGGGACTGAAGGCCCTGGAGAAGGGAATGGCTATACACTCCAGTATCTTTGCCTGGGGAATTCCATGGATGGAGGAGGCTGGTGGGCTATAGTCCATGGGGTCACAAAGAGTTGTACATGACTGAGCAACTAACACATAGGTAGGTGCTTGAGTAAAGAGGGATTTAGTAAAGTTTTGAAACTAAGGTAATTCCTACTTGAAGAGGGAATAAAATGGTAAAATGATACGGAAGGAGAAACAACCTATCTCAAAGAGGAGCAAATGACACATTTTCATGCTATTTATACTTGGGACCAACCACTTGCAGCTCATGAATTTTCTTATTGCTTCTGGAGTATGCTTGTCTATTTTCTCTTTATTCGTTTCCATTCAATTGTCCAGCATTGTTGGGGTTTCCCTTCTCACTAATCATAATTGTTAGCTATGAATGGAAAGTGACGCTTACAATGAAGTAGATTCCAATACATGACTGAAAGGGAATGAGTTAGGTTTTTTCTCTATGGATGTTCAAATGAATCTTAACTCAGTCATACAACTAAGGAATGTTGTCTTTGTCCCTACCAAACCATAACAACTTGTTAATAAGAAGTTTAGCTGACTGATTGGCTGCATGATTTCTCCCGTGTCATACAAAGTATCTGACTGAATATCTCCATTCCCCTACTCAAGCCCTATCAAATGTCAATAGTTTTGTCATTGCATAAATACAATCAGGGAGCCAAATCCTTTGAGCTGTTTTGTAGATACTGAAACCCCACCAGGTGGTAGAAGTTAACCTGTAAGCTGCCCACAAGCACAAAGACCCCAGATGACTGGAATTAGAAGGCTGAGAGATTGACCCCAATTACCTGACCACCAACCAGTCAGAGGAATGTCCATGAGCTGATCATATACCCCACAACCTCGTCTCCCTCACCCTGTCTTTAAAAACCCTTCTCTGAAAGCCACCAGGGGAATTTAGGCCCTTCAAGTGTTAGCTGACTCGACTCCTTGCTTGGTGCTCTACAATAAAATGATGCACGCGTTTCACCAAAAAATATAATCAGAGACATTAAACTAGATAAATACAACCAGAGATATTAAATTAAAAATTCTAAAAAGAATTTTTAAAGGCCGTAGTTTCCCTTCCACTACATTTAATACAATCAAATGAAATTCCTCTATTCTACTTAGAATGTGAAATACAAAAAATCTTTCCGCCTTGAACGTGTTGAAGCATTTGATCCAATCACTGAAGTTTAGCAGACTAATAAAGGACCTTACCGCATCATTAGGCTTTTCCTTGGAAAGAAAGTACACCACTGACAGGGAAACAATGGAATTGATGCCAAAAAAAAGGTTGATGCAGACGTAAGTGATGAAAGCCATTCCTGTATCATGGAAGAACCCAGCCAGCAAGTACATCCAAGAAAATGTGGCATACCTTTAGATTAATAATACTAAGAATTAAAATCATACCATGATTACTCTTTTACTAAGTAAATAAATAGCTTAGATGGTGTTCCAAAGTGAAAATAAACATTAGGATGAGTTGTCAAGCCTTGTGGTTAGACCTCTTTTTTATCTCTTTTTAACAACAGCCAAAAAAAAAAAAACCTGAAGCGCACAATTTTTTTTACCCCCACAATAAAGATGTTATGTATTTTACAGTGTCACCATATGACTAAATCATGAAGCATACTTTTAAGGAATCTTGAGTAGTCGTTACAACCACAAATTAATTTTTACTTGTGAAGAGTCAGACATGACTGAGCGACTAAACAATACAACACTGGTACCTCACCCAGGCAAGACTTTTTTTTTGGATGGAAATATGAGTTTAATAGATATATGCATTATAATTTAAAGTTGAGGGAAAAAATGACATCATTGTTGGCTAGCTAAGAAAACAGAGCATGCTTAGAAACTACATGTCCTGTTTTGAGCAAACCCTTGAGTAACCTTTGGGGTAAAGAAGTAAAACTAGAGACAAAGAGATCCTTCATCAGCTACAGTTGCTAACTAAATGGATACTACTCATGCATTCAGGGCAAAAAGAACTGCTACTAAAGTATTGATATTGAACTGTACTGCTCCTATTAATTACCCTAATTCAGAAACAATTTTATGTCTGTGTTCTTAGGCATTCATAATAATAAAAATAAATATACATGAATATATTCACTTTTTAACATCATATATATTTATCAGTTCAATTCAGTTCAGTCGCTCAGTCGTGTCTGACTCTTATACTCACAATTTGTTAATACATAAATTCACACATGTCTATACATTTTTCTGATCATTTTAAAGAGTCCATTTGATGTAAATTAAATTACGAATGTAAATTGCTAAGTGTAACATTTGGCACCCAGTAAGTGCTCTTTAATAATAAGTATACTATTAATAACAACATTAATTTTCACAAGTATTACACTTTACAAACTATGGACTAGCAAGTGTAATATATTGCTAATCATACTCATGGCTAATGAAACCCCAAGATATTTGTAAACTAGCTAATGAGATTTAGGTTTGCATCTAGGAGCATTTAATTCTGTAAATTCTTCTTTCACCGCAGCTTACCCAAACAGCAGAAGTAGGAGAGATACAGCGCTTAGGTTGTTTTCACTGTAGAAGGCAGGTAACTTGAAAATTGTGATGACACCAATTGAAAATGCTACAGGCACCAAGTAGAAGGCCTATGGGAATATGTAAAACAACGTTTAACATATGGCAAGTTTTTTCTTTTTTTCAATCGATAGCCCATCTAGTTTAAAACTGTAACAAATTGACCTAGAAACACTTCAAGAAATGACTTATTATCTATGTTCTTGTTGCTTGTAATGTTCAGTTCATTTTACATTGATGTCACTCTTGAATTCATCTCCTGCAATGAGTTCAAGCTAGTCTCCATCTTTATAGAGAGACTCCGAGTCCCTGGCATTCCTGCCTCCAGACTTTGAGACTTGGGATAATTTGGTGACAGAGGTTCAGTGAAAAAGATAAGACAGCCAGGTATCTTGGTATTAGAGTCAGTCCTCAAAGTATTGATTTTATTTTGAATGCTGGAACTCTCTCAGATGGCCGATTTCTAAGGCTTGGTTATCAGTGTGAGCCACTCTGTGCAAAACAGCAGGATGGTGGGTACTACACATTCTTGGAATCACAGGGATATGAACAAAGAATTCAGTGTTTCATTGGCAAGAGAAATAGTAAATGCTGAGGAGTTTGCGGCAAGATGTACACAGTGAAAGAGATGGGAATTTAATTAGGGAGGAAATTGTCCTAATACTGGAATGAGCACCAGAAATATAACAACAGAATCTGAGTAGTAAGTAGCCCTTCATAGGAGTATGCACTTTAAGCTTTCTTGACACATTAAAGCTCCTATTAAGTCCACAGGACTCATTACCGATTTTTTTTTTTTTTTAAGATTTGACTTCTACAACAAATGCATTTCAGACCTCACTGGAGTCATTAACGAAATGGATAGGCAGTTAATTACTCTTCAGTCCTTCAAGCCAATGGTCTTTACAGCAACTCAGACAATTTTGCCATAATTACCAGGCAAATGCATACCCATCCCAGGCATTTGGTCAAGGTTGGCACATTTGGAGTCAAGAAAAGCCATCTGAACTTTGAGACCAATTTATGCAAATAAAAGCATTATCAATGAAATTCATCTTTTATTTTCCCTATTAATCCTCTCTAATGTGTCATTCAGCAGAGGCTATTACTTCAGATTTTTCACTATTATTTGATTGAATTTTTATAAGCTTGTTTATGTGTTGCCACTAGGCAAGACTATTTTGCTTTAAGCTTCCATTTCTCTCATTTCAAACTTCAACATACTTAAAATAACTTGGTGAGGGGGTTGGAGCATATTTTCCAGGTTCCACTCCCAAGATACAGATCACATGAGTCTGGAGTGAGGACCAGTGACCTGCATTCTAACAAGTGTCCTGGGGAATCTGATATAAGGTCCTCACACCATGGAGATAAGGGCAGGGCAGGTGGATTTCTCTTTCTTCCAACCACTGGATGAATATAAACCTGATGTGAATTTTTTTTTCCTTAATTTTGTCTTTGTGGTGATAATCTGAACAAACTGAGACAAATAAGTCTCAAACATAAAACTGTCTTCTTGGAGAAGGAAATGACAACCCACTCCAGTATTCTTGCCTGGGAAATTCCATGAACAGAGGAGATTGGTCTCCCCCACCCCTGCCCTCTGTCAAAGCTGTGATCCCTATTTCCAGCAGCTTTCAGCAGGATGCCTAAGAAATAAAGTGTGAACTTGTTTAAAAACAAACAAACAAAAAAAAAACCTGTCTTCTAGAGTTGGACTATAAAGAAGGCTAAGCACTGAAGAATTGATGCTTTTGCCCTGTGGTGCTGGAGAAGACTCTTGACAGTCCCTTGAACTGCAAGAAGATCAAACCAGTCAGCCCTAAAGGAAATCAACTCTGAATATTTGTTGGAAGGACTGATGCTGAAGATGAAGCTACGATACTTTGGCCACTTGATGAGAAGAGCCGATTCATTGGAAAAGATCCTGATGCTGGGAAAGATTGAGGGGAGGAGAAGGGGACGACAGAGTATGAGATGGTTGGATGGCATCATGGACTCAATGGATATGAGTCTGAGAAAACTATGGCAGACAGTGAAGGAGGGGAAGTTTGTTGTGCTGCAGTCCATGGGGTCGCAAAAAATCAGACACAAACAACTTAGCAGTTGTACAACTATCCAAATCAGTCCTGTCTTTCTTGCAAAGACGAGTGACTCACCATGTCATAAATGAAGTTGGTTACCCAGTAGCAGGTGACACTGATGCCTGAAATGTGTTGCAGCTGCTTGGCTTTTGTCTGATGCTCCCGTACAACGTAGGTGACAAAGCTGGCAGTGGTGACAGAGTAGCCCATCAGGATGGAGAGCGCCACTAAAATATCGATCAAGCTGCTCATTCTGGAGTGAGCAATAGGGAGATGAGAGAACACGTAAGCTTGGGGAACTCTTTTCCTTCCAGGAAGATTCATGGCAAAAGCCATCAACAAAACAGTACCAGAGTTGGCTGTGACACAAATAAGTCTTCCTACAAGGCAGCCGTGTAATATCTTGCACATGACTCGGCTATGACCCTGGGATAAATAGCTTGAGTGCATCTGAATCAACTAGGGATATTTGATGGAAAAACCTGAGTCTCCAGGGGTTACGGGGTGTATGCAAGAGATACATAGATCTTGAGCATAGAAATCATACAATACTTAAATGCTATGCGGGGAAGTTGAAATGATGAAGCACTTATGCACTTGACTTATAAAAAGCAGTAGATTCTGTGAAGCTACAGTCAACAAGCTCTACTTCACAACCGCACTCTACACGCTTTCAGAAACTGCCTTTTATCCCAGTTAGTGACTTATATTACCAGCTCTTCTAGATTAACATTCATTCAGATACAACTGTGATTTCTAATTATAGCACTTCTCAATATGCCAAGGAGAAAGGAGTCAGGCCAGATATATCTGCTTACGTGGCTTGTTCTTGATCTTGCACTCCTGGATAAGGATGGCTATACATGATGATACCTTCAAGAGGAGACAGTTCTTTTCATTAGTATGTATTCAGTTAATCAGAAACACTAATTTTTATCCATGCTACTGTATAAAATAGGTAACTAATAAGAACCTACTGTATAGCACAGACAGGGAACTGTACTCAGTACTCTATAATGGCCTATATAGGAAAAGAATCTTAAAAAAAACAAGAGGGTGGATATATGTATACATATAACTGATTCACTTTGCAATACACCTGAAACTAACATAGCACTATAAATCAAGAATACTCCAATAAAAATTTTGAAAAGAAATACCAATTTTTACATGAATAATATGTAATACTTATAAAAGAATTTTACTTTGGTGATTACCTTTTAAAATAAAATGATCCCCTCTGCCCCTCAACCCCAGTCTCATCAATACCATACAACTGATGGCACTCAAATGCACACAGAAAAAACCCAAACCATTTTTCACATTGTGCTTGGAATCTGGGGCGAAGGGATAAGAATTTACACTTTTTATATAGCATGCTTCCCATCTACTACATTTAAGTTATTATTTTCCAGTTTCTTCTCTCCATCTGGCAATATGTATGTTTGTATTACGGCACTTTAGAAATGTATGACATTTGAAGAAACAAGTCAAAGGGAGACCAGTTACATGAGGATCCCCTAAAGAACAGATACTTTCCACCCCGCCCTTCATTGTGCCATTGGTCGTCGTAGGGAAATACTGCAGCCTGAAAGGATCCCTTCTCCTCCTTTACTGCTTCTAAGATACCTATTGCTTTAGAACTCTACCAGGAGTAGAGTTTGGGAGCTTCAGCTTCTGGAGGGGTTTTTATTGAGACAGAAAGATTCAAAAGGATTCAGAGAAACTAGCTGGCTCCAGAAAAGTAGTCGATTAATTCCAATACAGTCCTAGATTACTTGTACCTCCCAGGGTTGGTTGTATTTTCTGAGTTAGGTACCACAGTGCTTTCCTTCCTTTCCCAAGAAGATACTGTCTAGCCAGGGTCCAGATGGGCTGGGAAGTATTGCAAGGGGCCACGATGTGAAGGCAAAGCCTATGCTGTCTGAGTAACTTTGGAAACAGTAGGGGTAGGAGTGAGGATATCTCTTACGTACTTTTCGCCATATAGTCAAAAACTGAGCAAGAATTTTCTCACTTACTGCTTATATAGTATATGTTCATTATATTAGATATTAAGACTGTTTCATGGTACCAAATATAGATTATTCTAAAGCTCTATTCTTTCCATTAACTTAAATTTATAATTTTTACTAAGTAGATTATGACATGTTTTAAGGTTAAAATCTGCAACTGTTCTGTATTGAAGAAAAACATATAAAAGTTAAAGCAAAACAAAGAAACTAACAGCAATAATAATCAACTTGATGTATAATTTTAATTAAATCATTGGAGGAATGCATCTTTCTTATCTTTTGTGTAAATTAATGAGTTGTCTTTTACTGAGACTCAATTTTCCTTGGGACCTACTTAAACTTTGTTGCTAGATTATAATATAGGCAAGGGGAAGTCATTTCTCTTATTCCTGACTTATACTGATATTTCAGAATCAAGAAATACTTTATTTCACCAGAGAAATCTTTACAAATACATTTACTCCAATATGAAAAATACTGCTAAAACAATTTTTTTCCATATCTTTGGCAGCAACATCAAGTTATCAGAGCTTGGAATCTATATTACCATCTTTTCTGTGGATCCTATAGCAACTAGCACAGTCTTGAGTACAGTGATTAGTCGATGAATGCTTATTGACTCTAATAAAACCTCAAAATTTCAATTATACCCCCATATACAATATACATGAAAAATAACACATTTTCTCTAGTTTCTACACTTGTAAGCCTAAAATGAGTAATTTCCCATTGACCAATGCAATAAGAATAAACATTAGGGTAGAGAGAACAATGTGTCAATATTTTTGGAGAAGAGCCTGGTTGTACAACATTTGTTAGTGAAAACAAGTAAATTTGTATTCTAGGGGAAGAAAACAGAAATTTCAAGTTAAATTAACCACTAGAGGGAACCACATGAATATAACAGATATTGACTTGCAAAGGAAAGCTAATTAAAAGGTTTTTATTAGCATGTTAAAATTCAGAGAATCAATTTTACAACTAAAAGCAAAATCTTAATTCATGTAGAATCCAACAAAGATGGCTTAAAACAGCTTGTGTAGTAGGGGGAGGTGGCAGGAGGCTATTTGAATTGATTTTTAAAAAAAACATTATTATGGTATATCCCATACACTCATTACAATATAATAAAAGTATTTTAAGGTGACATGATGGTTTTCTTCTTTGAAAGAAAACAAGCTCCTTACTGATAGGGTAGAAAGTTACCACTTTCACAAGCCTATATAAGAAAAGTTAATTAAAAAAAATAGAAGGCACACTACTACCAGTCTCCACATGTAATTCAAGCTAAGCTTTATTTTTAAATTAAAAATATTTCCTTTTAGGGTCAATACATAAAGTTTATGTTCCAGAATTCTTAATTCTTTATACTCTGTAACTTAGAAATTCAAGCCTGCCAGGATCCAGAGTGATTCTGACTGCTTTCATCTTGGTAAAAAACACGAATAATAAATGAAACCTGAATATAGGTTTCAAAAGCTGATTCCTCAAAGTGGCATTGCCTCTTTTTCTTACCTACATACCTTTGCAACGTTTCTTCCAAGTCATTTCTATGGTTCCTATATTGTCACAGCAACAAATATCTTTTGCTCTCAGTAAGACATCCTAGTGAAAGTCAAACATTCAATAGTATTTCAAACCAGGCTGCACTAGACTCACCTGGCTTTACTCATCATTTAACTTAATTTACCACTTTTGACTACACTCTTTATTGATGCTCTGGATCTAAGTACTATCTATCAATCTTGTTATTTTCTTCATGGTTCCTGCTGCTAGGAAAATGTCAAAGCAGTGGGGGAAAATACTGTTTTCTCAGAAATGAAGACTTTGAAAGATTCTGTCCCTAGAATGAGTATTCGACTCCACAGTTTACTTCCACAATTGCCAGAATGCCCAGCACATGCTATTATGCCCGACAGTAGGGAGATGAAAGAGAAGACAACAGCATTTCTTTTTTAAACAGTCTGTTAGCCTATTTATTAGGCTAGAAACTGTTGCCAAGCAAATATGTTACTCCATTTTCTCCATCTTTATTTTTATTTTGGGGGATCTGTATGGGGAAATAATCTGAGCAAGGCTTAAGAAGATGAAATGGAGAGTAATTGAGTTAGAAAAACAATCAGCCTCTTTTGAATTCCAAACCGTTAAAAAAAAAACTTTTGTGGAAGGGACTTCTCTGGTGGTCCAGTTGGCTAAGGCTCCACCCTCCCATACGAGGGGCCCAGGTTCCATCCCTGGTCAGGGAACTAGATCCCACCCGCTGCAATTAACAGGTCCCATGTGCTACAACTAAGACCTGCTGCAGCCAAATACAGAAGTAAATATTTTTTAAAAAGACTATGCAGAAGCTTCCAAAAGTTGACTTTGTTGAGTATAGAGAGAAGTATTGGGAAAATGAAGCGGCAGGAGGCAAACAAACCTGGGTTCAAATCCCGCTTCTGATTCCCAGAGAAATAATAGTGGGAAACAACAACACTCATCATGAGAGGCTGCTAAGTATTAGCAATATTTTACACAAAGCATGTGTCCTTATGGTAACTACTCAATTAATGGTAACACTTCGTTTCTGGTAGAACTTCTGAAGTTTTGTTTTCACATTTAGATTTGTGTATAATATTTATTGACATTATCACTTTATTTTTTAGCCTATGTACAAGTAAATAGTTATAAAATGCTTTCCTGTGAGATATAACTACAAGGTGTGAGAACAGAAATAAGTATAAAGTCAGCATTATTATCCTGCCTTGATAAATGAAGAAGCTAAATTAACCTGAAATTGAGGGGATTATCCAGAATGTTCCATCTGGTGGTAGTTACTACTTCCAAACTCCTTTTATTTTTTTTTAATTAATTAATTTATTTTTTATTTTACTTTACAATTCTGTATTGGTTTTGCCATACATTGACATGAATCCACCACGGGTGTACATGCGTCCCCTTAAAGATCTGTGGTTTAAATACCATAAAATAGCTGCCACAAGGAGGAAATGGGGTCTAATGCACATTTTCACATGGTGAATAGCAAGAGTTTCAAGACAAAGAGCTTCTATATAAATAACTTTACCATGTCGGGCAGCATCATATTTTGACATGTTAACTCTCAGGAGGAAATTATTCAGGCTGTTGAGGTAAGCTGGAAGGGAGTGATAGCCTTCTGGATCATACCATACCTGTAACATTCCAAAAGAAGACAAGATCAGTATGGTGTTCAAATAAATTAGGCAGTCTTTATATTTTACAGACTATATAATTTATATTTAAAATAAATGCACCAGTTTCCCCAGTAACTTATTTCATCTTGGCAGATTATGAACCATCCACCAGAGTGCTGACCACAAAACTCTAAGTTTCTAACCTAGAGATGGGTGGAGATCATGAAAACAACTTTTTCCTGCTTGATAGCACCAAGTCAGTAGTTATTCTAGACTTTCTCTACAAGTAAAGCTTGGAATTAACAGAAGTCATTATTATCTTCATCTCTGTGACTGGTCTATGGTGATTCTGGAACTAGAAGTAAGGCAATCTGTCTCTAAATAATAATAATAAAAACAAATGGCGTATAGGCAAGGCTGTAGAAAGAAATAAATTATTGATACATTTACAAGCATTGTGTCCTTAGCAACAAGATTGATAACCTTGAAATACCCCCACTAACTTTTTATTCCTAGTTAAAACCCAAAAGAAAGCGAGTTACTTTATCTTCTATGTCAAAAGGAAAGAGATTTAAAATGTTGTTGCTGAGTTGCTCAGTTGCTCAGTTATGTCCAACTCTCTCTGACCCCATGGACTGTATGTAGCTCACCAGGCTCCTCCGTCCATGGAATTTTCCAGGCAAGAATACTGAAGTGAGTCGCCATTTCCTTCTCCAGGGGATCCTCTTGAACCAGGGATCAAACCCACATCTCTCCTGCACTGGCAAACACTGGCAGGCAAATTTTTTACCACTAAGCCACCAGGGAAGCCCATATTTAAAATATTGGTATACCTCAAATCAAGAAAGGCAATTAGTAATTCAAAATTACAAATCTGATTTAGAGAGAAATTATTTAATGTTAGAACTCCCTTATCTAAGAATATTTACTCTGTGTGAAGAGAGCAAGAAAAGAAACAAGGGGGGGGCGGCTTTCAAGTCCATGGCAGTAGTATTTACATTCTATATGACCTTATAAAAGCCAGCTATAATATACTCAATAATATCTGTCTCTTAGGGATGTTGTGAGGATGTATAGGTACTTGATATAAAAGGTGACACTAGTGCTTCGTTTACAAGTCACTAAATGAGTATTTGTTTCTTCACTTCCCACAAGTTTGTACATATCTCATACTAACAAGTGAGAAAAGTGTTACGAGCAATTTAAGATTTAAAGACTACTTGTGATCATATGGGTAATCACATGTGTCTGATTCTGTGACTCTAGCTTGTTTCACATTCAAAGCATAGATACAGTCTAGAAGAAAAATGCCAACAGAATTGTTTATATCATCAAATTCTGTTAAGTTTCCATGTTCTTTAAAAGCATTGCCTGGTGGCTCAGACAGCAAAGAATCTGCCTGCCGTGTAGGAGACCTGGGTTCGATCTCTGGGTAAAGAAGATTCCCTGGAGAAGGGAATGGCTACCCGCTTGGCTAGAGAATTCCATAGACAGAGATGCCTCGTGGGCTACAGTCCATGGGGTCAGAAAGAGTTGGACATGACTGAGCGAATAACACACAAGAAGCAAAGCTAAATGTATATGACCCATATACAAGGGAAAATGCCTAAAACATCAATGTACAGTTAAGAAAATATTACAAAGGGAATAGATCCATCACTCAGGTTGAGAAACAGAAATTGCCAGCATCCAAACATCTTCTCTTTGAAACTCTGTGTCCTTTCAAATCACAATGTACTCTCTCTCTCCTCTAGATTATATTGTAGTTTTGCTTACTGTCAAAGTTTATAGTAAATGCAATTACAGTTGTGTATTCCTTTTTGTTTTTGCTTTTGCTTACTAACAGTGTTTGGAAGAGTTCAGTTCACTCGCTCAGTTGTGTCCCACTCTTTGCAACCCCATGAACTGCAGCACGCCAGGCCTCTCTGTCTGCCGGGAGCCAGCACGGGAGATCCCACCCATGACAAGGTCATGCGGAGAGGCCTGATGGGCAAGACGAGTCAGGTCTCAAGGGGTCCTCTGTCTGAGCATCTACCCCTAAAACAAATTCTCTCTGTTTACTGTCTGCTATACTATACTCTTCTGACATTACCACCTTTTCTCTGGAAAGAGTTAATTCAGAGCTCCAGTTAACAGTCTCCTGCATATAAAAAGAATGTCTCAGCTTAAAACCCCTTTGATGGCTTTCTAACTTATCTGCCCAGTCTTTACAGCTTGTGGATTGTTTACAGCCCCCAACCATGAGAGGCACGAAGCTCAAAACATCTTAAAGATATAGAGCCTTTTAGAGCTAAGAATTAGTTTGGTGAAGAGTTTGTTAAGTTAATGTTTGCTGCCAGGCCTCCATATCCTTTATCTTCTAGGTACCTGGGACGATATTAATCAATGTAAACGGGATGCAGAAATAGGAATATAGTAGTTTGATGTTAGCAATACTAGACTTTTGAGTTAATTAATTTTCTTTTTGTTATAAATCACCGTACTCCTTTTTCCTTGTTATAAATTGTTGTATCCTTGCTATGTAAGAATGTAACTTTATTTAGTGTTTTCTGAGAGTGGCACCAGACTTTGGGAAGAACAACACTATTACCCTTATCAGAAAAGGGCCATAAAATGTTAATTGGCCCTCTGGCCAGAAGATGATGTAAATCACCTGACTTATGTATACAACTAGGTATGCAGAGAGAAAGCCTGGTCTCAATAAGAGTCAGGGCTGTTGACACTGCATAATTTTGTATTATCCATTGATCTCTATGTACAACCAAAAAGTATAAAAAGCCTTCTGAACAATAAAGGATGGACCAGTTTCTCAGACTAGTCTCTCGAACTAGTTTCTTGGAAATCTGGCTCCCCCGGTGTCTCTCTCTCTCTTTCTCTCTCTGCCTCCCTCTCCTTTGCAGGCTGAATTCCCATCTGGAGTGGGGAGGCTCACCATGTCTACTTACTTGCCCCGGCTTCTAAGATCCATGAGAGAGGGAGCCCAAGGCGGGGCACCCTCTGCTATTCAAACGGGCGCCGGTGGCCCAACGTAGATGGTGCAAACCTCTTGACCTGAGATTTTATTAGTTCTCCATGTAAACCAAGTTATTCAGCATCTTTTCTCCACTAAATTTTCCTACTATACTATTTCTTCTTAATTTCTTTTATATTTCTAAATAAATAAGATTTCCTCGCCTACGCTGTCTCCCCTTCGAATTCCCTGGATCCACCAGGGCATGACCCCAGCACCTGTCCATCACCAACTCCCAGAGTTCACCCAAGCCCATGTCCATTGAGTCGGTGATGCCATCAAACCATCTCATCCTCTGTCGTCCCCTTCTTCTCCTGTCCTCAATCTTTCCCAGCATCAGGGTCTTTTCCCATGAGTCACCTCTTCGCATCAGGCGGCCAAAGTATAGGAGTTTCAGCTTCAGCATCAGTCCTTCCGATGAATATTCAGGACTGATGTCCTTTAGGATGGACTGGTTGGAACTCCTTGCAGTCCAAGGGACTCTCAAGAGTCTTCTCCAACACCACATTCAAAAGCATCAATTCTTTGGCACTCAGCTTTCTTTAGAGTCCAACTCTCACATCCATAAATGACCACTAGAAAAACCATAGCCTTGATAGGTGGATCTTGGTTGACAAAGTAATGTCTCTACTTTACAATATGCTGTCTAGGTTGGTCATAACTTTCCTTCCAAGGAGTAAGCATCTTTTAATTTCATGGCTGCAATCACCATCTGCAGTGATTTTGGAGCCAAGAAAAATAAAGTCAGCCACTGTTTCCACTGTTTCCCCATCTATTTCCCATGAAGTGATGGGACCAGATGCCATGATCTTAGTTTTCTGGACATTGAACTTTAAGCCAACCTTTTCACTCTTCTCTTTCACCTTCATCAAGAGACTCTTTAGTTCCTCTTCACGTTCTGCCATAAGGGTGGTGTCATCTGCATATCTGAGGTGATTGATATTTCTTCTGGTAATCTTTATTCCAGCCTGTGCTTCATTCAGCCAGCGTTTCTCATGATGTACTCTGCATAGAAGTTAAATAAGCAGGGTGACAATATACAGCCTTGACATACTCCTTTTCCTATTTGGAATCTGTCTGTTGTTCCATGTCCATTTCTAACTGTTGCTTCCTGACCTGCATACAGGTTTCTAAAGAGGCAGGTCTGGTATTCTCATCTCTTTCAGAATTTTCTGCAGTTTATTCTGATCCACACAGTCAAAGGTTTTGGCATAGTCAATAAAGCAGAAATAGATGTTTTTCTGGAACTCTCTTGCTTTTTTGATGATCCAACGGATGTTGGCAATTTGATCTCTGGTTCTTCTGCCTTTCCTAAAACCAGCTTGAACATCTGGAATTTCATGGTTCATGTATTGCTGAAGCCTGGCTTGGAGAATTTTAAGGATTACTTTACTAGCGTGTGAGATGAGTGAAACTGTCCAGTAGTTTGAATATTCTCTGGCATTGCCTTTCTTTGGGATGGACTGAAATGAAAACTGAACTTTTCCAGTTCTGTGGCCACTGCTGAGTTTTCCAAATTTGCTGGCATATTGAGTGCAGCACTTTCACAGCATCATCTTCCAGGATTTGAAATAGCTCAACTGGAATTCCATTACCTCCACTAGCTTTGTTCATAGTGATGCTTCCTAAGGCCCATTTGACTTCACATTCCAGGATGTCTGGCTCTAGTTGAGTGATCATACCATCATGATTATCCGGGTCATGAAGATCTTTTTTGTACAGTTCTGCTGTGTATTCTCACCACCTCTTCTTAATATCTTCTGCTTCTGTTAGGTCCATACCATTTCTGTCCTTTATTGTGCCCATCTTTGCATGAAATGTTCCCTTGGTATCTCTAATTTTCTTGAAGAGACCTCTAGTCTCTCTGTTCCTTGCTGAAGAAGGCTTTCTTATCTCTTCTTGCTATTCTTTGGAACTCTGCATTCAAATGGGTATATCTTTCCTTGTCTCCTTTGCTTTTTACTTCTCTTCTTTTCACAGCTATTTGTAAGACCTCCCCAGACAGCCATTTTGCTTTTTTGCATTTCTTTTTCTTGGGAATGGTCTTGATCCCTGTCTCCTGTACAATGTCAGGAACCTCTGTTCATCAGGCACTCTGTCTATCAGATCTAGTCCCTTAAATCTATTTCTCACTTCCACTGTATAATCATAAGGGATTTGATTTAGGTCATACCTGAATGGTCTAGTGGTTTTCTCCACTTTCTTCAATTTAAGTCTGAATTTGGCAATAAGGAGTTCATGATCTGAGCCAAAGTCAGCTCCCAGTCTTGTTTTTGCTGACTGTATAGGGCTTCTCCATCTTTGGCTGCAAAGAATATAATCAACCTGATTTTGGTGTCAACCATCTATTGATGTCCATATGTAGAGTCTTCTCTTGTGTTGTTGGAAGAGGGTGTTTGCTATGACCAGTGCGTTCTATTGGTAGAACTCTATTAGCCTTTGCCCTGCTTCATTCTGTATTCCAATGCCAAATTTGTCTGTTACTCCAGGTGTTTCTTGACTTCCTACTTTTGCATTCCAGGCCCCTATAATGAAAAGAACATCTTTTTTGGATGTTAGTTCTAGAAAGTCTTGTAGGTCTTCATAGAAGTGTCCAACTTCAGCTTCTTCAGTGTTATTGGTCACAGCATAGACTTAGATTACTGTGATATTGAATGGTTTGGCTTGGAAATGAACAGAGATCATTCTGTCATTTTGAGATTGCATCCAAGTACTGCATTTCGGACTCTTTTGCTGACCATGATGGCTACTCCATTTCTTCTAACTTATTCGTGCCCACAGTAGAAGATATAATGGTCATCTGAGTTAAATTCACCCATTCCAGTCCATTTTAGTTTGCTGATTCCTAGAATGTTGATGTTTACTCTTGTCATCTCCTGTTTGACCACTTTCAACTTGCCTTGATTCATGGACCTAACATTCTAGGTTCCTATACCATATTGCTCTTTACAGCATTGAACTATTGTATGGAAATGATTTTATTCATTTCCATGGCTAAGAGTTCTATTGAATGAATATATAAAAATTTATTTATTCTACTGTGTATGGACATTTGGGGTTGCATTTTCAGCTAATATGAGACATGCTACTATGTGCATTTTTGTATATGTAACCTGGTACTAAGATCATGGCATGACTTTATTTTTGGGGGCTCCAAAATCACTGCAGTGGTAACTGCAGCCATGCAATTAAAAGACGCTACTCCTTGGAAAGAAAGTTATGACCAACTTAGCATATTGAAAAGCAAAGACATTACTTTGCTAACAAAGGTCCATATAGTCAAGGCTGTGGTTTTTCCAGTAGTCATGTACGGATGTGAGAGTTGAACTATAAAGAAAGCTGAGTGCCGAAGAATTGATGCCTTTGAACTGTGGTGTTGGAGAAGACTCTTGAGAGTCCCTTGGACTGCAAGGATATCCAACCAGTGCATCCTAAAGGAAATCAGTCCTGAATATTCATTGGAAGCACTGATACTAAAGCTGAAACTCCAATACTTTGGCCACCTGATGAGAAGAGCTGACTCATTTGAAAAGACCCTGTTGCTGGGAAAGATTGAAGGGGGAAGGCGAAGGGGACAACAGGGGATGAGATGAGGATGGCATCACCGACTCAATGGACATAAGTTTGAGTAAACTCTGGGAGTTGGTGATTGGCAGGGAGGTCTGGCATGCTGCAGTCCATGGGGTGACAAATAGTTGGATACGACTGAGCAACTGAACTGAACTGAACTGGGTACTTGCGTATACACGCTTCTTTAGGTTAAATACAGAAGATTGGAACCACTGTATTATGGAGTATACATTATTCCAAATGATTTTCAAATCAACTGACCCATGTTTTATTTTCAACTCCTGAAAATGCTTGAACATTTAAAGTTCATATTCTCATTTGTATGATATCCCAAAAGAAAGATCACAATTTACCTTGGCAAGTGTTCTAGTTGCTGGAACAGTTGTTACATCAAAAAGAAGGTCTTTAGTCAAAGGCAGCCCCAAACTCCAACCTCCATATCTACATGAAAAAATTGATATTTGTTTTAATAAGAAAATATTCATAAATAAATCTAAAATGTTTAACTAAGAGCTCACTTTTTTCTTTCCACTAAGAATACATTTGTAGTATGAAATAAATACAACCTGAGAAATATTTTACAGTTTTATCAATTTCTTTTATCATGTTTTAGTCTAATGCATATTATAACTAGAAATTCATGGACTCTTAAAAATAAAAAGTGGATTTAAAAAATTAAAATAGAAATTTTAAGGAAAGGCTAGTTTAAATATTGACCAAATTAAGAATGGGTTAAATAAATAAATAAGAATGGGTTAAATACTAAATACTAAATAATATTTTACTAGTTATACTAAAAATAATTTTCATGTGACTATTACCCTAAATGTGATGCTGCAGAACTATATTTTTGATGTGCAAAGAACACTACAGGATATTCTTCACATTTTTTTTTAAAGTAGGTTTTAGAATGGTTTGTTTACAATAAACCTCATTTTGTTGAAAATATTTAATGTATATTCAGGTATACTTGCCACCTTTCTCTCCTAGCTTTATTAAGATATAATTGACAGATAAAATGTGTATATATCTAAGGCATACAATGTTTTGATATATGTATATGTTGTGAAATAATCCCCACAATCAAGCTAATTAACATATCCATTATCTCACATAGTTACCATTTTCTTGTATATGTTGAGAATTCTTAAGGTCTACCCACTTAACAAACTTCATTTAATAATCTGTATTCTTAACTAGACTTGCTGTACTTAGACATCCAGAATGTATTCACCTTGCTTTACTGAGACTTTGTACCCTTTGACCAAAATTTTCCCACCTCACCCTTCCCCAGACCCTAATAACCACTGTTGTACTCTTCTGTTTCTATGCATTTGATTATTTTGGATTCCCTATAAAAGTGAAATCATGCAGTATTTGTCTCTATTATTTCACTTGGTATAATGTCTTCCAGGTCCATCCGTGCTGTTGAAAATGTAAGCCTGCCACACTTCCATCTATGGTAAGTGTTCAGGTGGTGTAGGAACAAGCCTGTGAACTTGCTATACAAGAACACATTTTATTCACATGCAGATATCATACTCCAAGCTTGGAGATGTTCAAATTGGAACTAAGGACAACTGTCACCAAAAGCCATGCCTTAAAACTCTCCAGGTTTGCACAATCCAGTCAATAACTTGTTTTATGCTTTGAGAAAAAAAAAGTACAAATTTAACAATACATTTTTGAATGCCAAAAATGCTTTACAATGTGCTCAAATAAATCTTAATTTAGTTATAAATTAATTTACTTAAATTTTAATATGTAAGGATGTTTAGATAAAACAGAATTTACCCACATAAATAATCAATAGAAATTTGCATTTTATCATCACAAATTCAAGGCAGTTAACTTAAAATTAGAAAACAAGATATTCTATATTAAATTTTTTATAAACAGTTTTTTTTTTTTTTACCTTTTTTGTGTAAACTCATTAGCAGTTGATATAAGATAATTTTCCAAGTGGTGCCCAGTGAGGTTATAAATTACTTGGGAAGAATAAGTTCTTCTATGAGGTGGTGAATAGTTAAATTTAGGACATTCCTGAAAAATAATGTTAAAAAAGTTCATCTGGACAATGCTGTACAAATTAAATAGACAATGTCAAGAAGCTTCAGTCTCATGATTTGTCTATTAGTGCAACTGGTAGAGTGTGATAAGGGTGTCTTCTGCCTCTAAAGAGCTGTGAAAAAGAAGTCATCTTGCCTTTGCCAAGAAATAACACAAAGTTATTATTTATATAGAGCACATACTTGTGTTTAAGACTTGCTTAAAGCCAAAAAAGAACACAAGTTAACCAATGTTAGATATTCTTTCACTGTACTGACAAGCTTGATATGTCTGGAGAACAACATTAAAGTTTATGATGACTCAAAATTCTCTCAGTTATTCACAGGGAATAAAAAAGTATTTGCCCCACGGCAATGGCACCCCACTCCAGTACTTCTGCCTGGAAAGTCCCATGGACGGAGGAGCCTGGTAGGCTACAGTCCATGGGGTCGCTGAGGGTCAGACACGACTGAGCAACTTCACTTTCACTTTTCACTTTCATGCATTGGAGAAGGAAATGGCAACCCACTCCAGTGTTCTTGCCTGGAGAATCCCAGGGACGGGGCAGCCTGGTGGGCTGCCGTCTATGGGGTCACACAGAGTCGGACACGACTGAAGTGACTTAGCAGCAGCAGCAAATTGAAAAGATAACATTAACAGAGATAAATTCTCAGGGATGAACAACAGTGGATGAAAGAAGAAAGAAAAGTCGCTCAGTTGTGTCTGACTCTTTGCGACCCCATGTACTGTACTCTACCAGGCTCCTCTGTCCATAGGATTCTCCAGGCAAGAATACTGGAGTGGGTTGCCATTTTCTTCTCCAGGGGATCTTCCCAACCCAGGGATTGAACCTGGGTCTCCCGCATTGCAGGCAGATGCTTTACCGTCTGAGCTACCAGGGAAGTCAAGTTTATATTATATTAGTTTTAAGGGACTAAACCTAGGTGTCAGATTCCAATTTTACCCACATCTAAATCTAATTTATATATATGTCTTATATACATGTTGCTGATTTATATATAAGTTGCAAACATAGTACAGAAGGTCCCTGTATGCCTGTCACCCAGTTTTCCCAATTGTTAGCATCTTATGTTACCATCAAAATTCACTGCCTGGGTCCATTACTATTAACCAACCTCAGAGCTTAGTTTAAACACCTTATTTATAAGTTTTTAGCTTTCTGCACTCCCTGACTTCTTACTTTCCATTGGAGTGTATCATGCTTCGCTGCCACAAACTTTAGTTTTGAGAAAGCCTAGCACTTTTCCAGTTTTTCCTCCCATCTTCCACATAGTGTCTCAGAGCCTGAGACTAGCACATGTGTGGATCAAGAGCATAAAGTTACAGTTTGCTCTAAAAAAAGAACGCTGAATTTTACCTTGCATCAAGTTGTAAAATTTGAAGATCACATTCTATAATGCCTCTGGTTTCATAAAAAGAGATATGTATGAATGTTATTTTTAGCTTTAATTTTTATTGAATTATACATAGAGAAAAGCATATATACTATAAGGATACTGTATGATAAATTTTGACAAACTGAAAACACCCTTGAACCAGCAACTGGATCAGAAAACAAAACAATGCTAGTACCCTAGGAGCCCCCCTTATCATGTTTCCTTTCAACCCTATAACTCCCAAAGTAACCAGCACAGAAGAGTTTTGTCCATTTTTGTATTTTATACAAATATAATTGTATCATATGTACTCTCTCATATCTGGACTTTTTTTCACTCATTTGTTTGTGAGAACATGATGTGTGTAGTTGTAGATCAAACAGAGGAAAACAATAGAATGGTAAAGACTAGAGATCTCTTCAAGAAAATCAGAGAAACCAAGGGAACATTCCATGCAAAGATGGGCACAATAAAGGACAGAAATGATATGGACCTAAAAGAAGCAGAAGATACTAAAAAGAGGTGACAAGAACATACAGAAGAACTGTACAAAAAGAGTCATGGCATCTAGTACCATCATTTCATGGCAAATAGATGGGGAAAAATTGGAAACAGTGATAGACTATTTTCTTGGGCTCCAAAATCACTGCAGATGGCTACTACAGCTATGAAATTAAAAGATGCTTGCTCCTTGGAAGAAAAGCTATGACAAACATAGACAGCATATTCAAAAGCAGAGACATCGCTTTGCTGACAAAGGTCCTTATAGTCAAAAGCTATGGTTTTTCCAATAGTCATGTATGGATGAGAGACATGGACCATAAAGAAGGCTGAGCACCGAAGGACTGATGCTTTCAAACTGTGGTGCTGGAGAAGACTCTTGAGAGTCCCTTGGGCTGCAAGGAGATCAAACCAGCCAGTCCTAAAAGAAATCAGTCCTGAATATTCATTGGAAGGGCTGATGCTGAAGCTGTAGCTCCAATACTTTGGTGACCTGATCTGAAGAGCTGATTCACTGGAAAAGACCCTGGTGCTGGGAAAGAGTGAGGGCAGGAGGAGAAGGGGATGACAGAGGATGAGATGGTTGGATGGCATCACTGACTCAATGGACCTGAGTTTGGGTAAACTCCAGAAGTTGGTGATGGACAGGGAGGCATCCATGGGGTCGCAAAGAGTCAGACATGACTGAACGACTGAACTGAACTGAACTGAACTGATTCTACTGTTGCTGGGAATTTGGGAGGCTATTACAAATATTATTACTATGAGCATCCCAGTATATGTCTCTCAGTGAACTAGCACTTCTGATGGGTATATAATAGGAATGGAATTGGTGAGTCCATAGGGTATGTATATCATCAGCATTAGTAGATACTATCAATGCTTTTAAAAGTTGTTTACATAAATTTGGATTCCCATCAGCAGACTATTAAGTTGAAAAAATTTTAATCTACTTTTTTAAAAAATTAAAATCTATCCAGATTCTATTTTTAAATACTGTTTGTAGACTTATACTATGAACTAAAGAAAACACACAAAGAGTTAGTTAGGTTAGATGAGAGATTAGAAAACACTTTGAGAACTGGGTAAGAATAATACTTATAATGCAAGGATTTCAAAAGATTCTAGTTTTTATTGTTAGTAACTGTCTTACATGAGACCACAAAAAATAGTTGCATTTACTGAAAACATCTTTATTCTAAAATAGTGTACCAAGACAGTATAAGATGTAGTCATATGGCACTTTGAAGAGAATATTGCTTGATTCCTCCCCATAGGGAAGTGTTGGTAACATAGTGACTCTCAGAAACTAAGTGACCTCTTTCCTTCAGTAATCTTTAATTTCTTAAAAGTTTACTGAATTGATAGACCTAGGGGTTCCCTGGTGGCTCAGTCAGTAAAGAATCCGCCTGCAATGCAGGAGACTTGGGTTTGATCCCTGGGTTGGGAAGGTCCCCTGGAAGAAGGATGGCAGCCCACTCCAGTATTCCTGCTGGGAGAATGCCCATGGACAGTAGAGGCTGGCGGGTTGCAGTTGATGGAGTTGCAAAGAGTCGGACACGACTGAGCAACTAAGCACAGAAAACAAAAGTGTGTTTCTATAGAATACAGACAGGGTGTTGGTTGGAAAATCTTTAATGTTTCTTTCAGGACATGAATTATTCTCACATCCTGGAGGTGTTGCTTGGAGGCATACAGAGCTCTGTTCTGGACTTAAACACTACTAACTTCCCAGCTGACCACTATGATAGAAATCTCACTGTGCTTTCAAATATTACGTTATGGAGGCATTTTGTTGTGTGAAACACAGAGCTTTCTGGTTACAACTGAACTGAGCCCCAAAACTCACTTTTAGTCAGTTTCCACAAAGACTGTCATAGAATTACCTACCCCAGGAAGTTTGTCCTAAGATGGATTTAAAACAGTGACCTGAAGTTCAGTGTTTCTGAGCTGTACAGATCCACATCGCTGAGCTACTAGCTTCTATAAAATGATACTATATCCACTCTTTGGGAACCTAGAAAGATCTTTCAAGCTTTGATATTTGTTCCTTTTTTTTACTTCACTGAAAGCAAATTCCATCTTACCTGGGTGTTTTCTGAGCAGGAGCAAACGCCAAAATTAGTGATAGGTTCTCCACTGCTGTTCCATTTTCCCAGACTGTCTCTGTTTAAACACCTCCTGCAAGTAAGAATGATATTAAAGTGAGGTGTGTGTACATTCGTATGTTTATGTATAAGCGGGTATTTGGTATTGAACTCAGGTATAGTTCTCAGTTCAATTTACTGATTTTTCCCAACTTGAAAATACATTGCACTACCATTTCTAAGTGATCTGACATCTTACGGGAGAATGAGGGACAGCACTTAATGATTAAGCAGTGCTGAGACCAAAGCTCATTGCCTCAGTGTGGCAGGATGGAACTTCTTGATCCCTTTATTTTCTTTGCTCTTTTCATCCTCTCCTCTGAAGGGAAGGGATTTTTAGAAAAATAATGCACTAACGTCAAGTTTGCATGTGTCATGTACTATCTTGGAAGTTTGAATTTTTGTTGCTGTTCAGTTACTACATCATTTTGAATAAGGAACACTATATAGTGCAAAAGTCTGGGGACTGGAGTCAGAAGACATGGGTCTTGGCTTTAGCTACACAACCTACTCTCTAGATTTCTTTTGACAAGTATCCTAGTTCACGTGAGCCTGTTTCTTCATCTTAAAAATGAGATTAACAACTCACAGGGTGGTTGTGATTGTTTAATGAAAATATGTACACAAACAAACTTTACAAGTTATAAAGTACCTCTTACTATTTCGGTATAACATCACCACGGAATGAACTAAAGGAGATAAATAAAGTCTTAAAAGATAGACTTCTGTCCTAGTGCTGACCTCCTCAGTCAAACAACACACACTCACTCATCCACACTCTGCCACATACATGCACACACATGCATGCACGTGCACACACACTGGACTGCTGGAAAGAAAAAAAAAGAACTACTTACGGATCACTGATATTCAAACACAGGTTGTCAATGCCAGGGAAGCTCCACATTGCTGAGACCACGTCTTTTGTGCTTGGGTGATAATTTCTATATTAAAGGACAGAAGCAAATTCATGTTTCCTTCACTAGAGTTCCATATTAAACTCATGCTCATGAATAATTTGAAGAAATTACATATGCTGCGTACAGGACTATTTTCTTAAAAATCTAAGAGAGATGTAGACTCAGAAAGAAGGTCACACAAAAAAATAAGCACATGTCTCTATTTGGCTGTCTTATTATTTTCCTGTCACACGCATTTAGTGATCACCTACTGCATACATGACATTATATTATACACAATTCTGATACTGCTATTCTGTATTTAATAAAAAGTTATTTGCCATGTATTACAACAGATTGAGAAGCCATACCTAATCTGGTTTTCCTGATTGAATATTCATTAAAAATTAAAATCTACCTTAACTTTATTTTTAGACAAATACAAAAACTCTTACAGTTGTTTGCTGGTGAGGGAAGTGCCATGTTGTGATAAATCAAACTGTGTATTCCTTTGGCAGGAGGATCAGGTATTGTGGCTCTGAGTTCTTTGTTCTTCAGCATTTTATGACATTCATTCAGCCACAGTGCACCTCTGGAGGCATTGGGAAAATGTTGTTAAAGGAAAGACACTTACGCATAGAACGTCGTCTGTTCCGAGGTACCATAAAGAGATGGGGTGATTTGGAGCTCTGGATAACTGTTGCTGGAACTCCTCAGCGTGCCAAGGCCCATAGCGGTTGTTACAAAGACAATGGGGAGAATAACCTGTGCTATGAAGCCCTTCCAGTTCCGGCGGGTGTGATGGAACCTCTTAATGAGAATAGCCATAATCTTCTTCAATAACAGTTCAAAACCAACTGATCTCTCTCCTCTGGTCAGGATTTTGTCTGATTTTAAAAAAGAGAGAAAGATTTAACATGGTTATGGGAAATCTTGATAAATCAAGAAATAAAGTAACTTCAAAGATGATGGACCCTGCTTATTTAACTTATATGCAGAGTACATCATGAGAAACGCTGGGCTGGAGGAAGCACAGGCTGGAATCAAGGTTGCCAGGAGAAATATCAATAACCTCAGATATGCAGATGACACCACCCTTATGGCAGAAAGTGAAGAGGAACTAAAGAGCCTCTTGATGAAGGTGAAAGAGAAGAGTGAAAAGGTTGGCTTAAAGCTCAACATTCAGAAAACTAAGACCATGGCATCTGGTCCCATCACTTCATGGCAAATAGAAGGGGAAACAGTGGAAACAGTGTCAGACTTTATTTTGGGGGGCTCCAAAATCACTGAAGGTGGTGATTGCAGCCATGAAATTAAAAGACGCTTACTCCTTGGAAGGAAAGTTATGACCAACCTGGATAGCATATTCAAAAACAGAGACATTACTTTCCCAACAAAGGTCCTTCTAGTCAAGGCTATGGCTTTTCTGGTGTTCTTGTATGGATTTGAGAGTTGGACTGTGAAGAAAGCTGAGCACCGAAGAATTGATGCTTTTAAACTGTGGTGCTGGAGAAGACTCTTGCGAGTCCCTAGGACTGCAAGGAGATCCAACCAGTCCATCCTAAAGGAGACCAGTCCTGGGTATTCATTGGAAGGACTGATGCTGAAGCTGAAACTCCAATACTTTGGCCACCTCATGTGAAGTGTTGACTCATTGGAAAAGAGTCTGATGATGGGAGGGATTGGGGGCAGGAGGAGAAGGGGACGACAGAGGATGAGATGGCTGGATGGCATCACCGATTCAATGCATGAGTTTGAGTGAACTCCAGGAATTGGTGATGGACAGGGAGGCCTGGCATGCTGCGATCATGGGGTCGCAAAGAGTCGGACACGACTGAGTGACTAACACTTTCACTTTCTTCATTGATCAGCTATGGGCCTGAGTCTCTCCATCTTAAGAAGCATATGTAAAAGTTCTTTGAAAATTATAAATTATTATACACAAACTATTCTTTGTCATATACATAGTAATCTTAATGTCAAAGTGAGACAGCTAGAATTATATAAGTGAATATTGTCCCCAATCTCCTAAAGTCTCAGTGCAGAATCAATATGTATTACTGACTACTAATATTCAAGAGGTAGCTTCTATCAAGAGATTGAATTCAAATAAAATAAACAAGTGAGCAAAACACCTGGTGGGCTGCCATCTATGGGGTCGCACAGAGTCGGACATGACTGAAGCAACTTAGCTGCAGCAGCAGCAGTAGCAGCAGTATAAGTCATCCCTGTTGTTGGTAACTTGGTGATGGTAAGTCTAATTGGCTCTCAGTATGGAGCCCAATCAGAGAAGGTGATGGCACCCCACTCCAGTACTCTTGCCTGGAAAATCCCATGGACAGAGGAGCCTGGTGGGCTGCAGTCCATGGGATCACTAAGAGTCGGACACTACTGAGTGACTTCCCTTTCACTTTTCACTTTCATGCATTGGAGAAGGAAATAGCAACCCACTCCAGTGTTCTTGCCTGGAGAATCCCAGGGACGGGGGAGCCTGGTGGGTTTCCGTCTATGGGGTTGCACAGAGTCGGACACGACTGAAGCGACTTAGCAGCAGCAGCAGCAGCAGCATAGGGCCCAATGAAGTCACCTTAAACGTAGGAAAAGCAAAATGCTCTCCTCCAAAGTACAATTCTAGTTCAAGTACTTATTTGTTGCATTCTTTTTAGAAATCTGGACTGACTATATAGCATTTTAAAACTCCATTTTTACCACTTCAGTCACAGAAAAGAGCTCATTGGGAAAAATGCCTACCCTCCTCCCCAGCAAGCCTACCCCACTCCCATGCCTTCTGAGAGTGACAGCCGCACAGTGGTGGAGGTCATAAACTGTGGCTCGGGCTTCTCAGGTGGTTCAGTGGTAAACAATGTACCTGCCAATGCAGGGGTTGGGAGAGACACAGGTTCGATCCCTGGGTTGGGAATATCCCCTGGAGAAGGAAATGGCAATCTACTCCAGTATTCTTGACTAAAGAATCCCACGGATAGAGGAGTCTGGCGGGCTATAGTCCATGGGGTTGCAAGAGTCGGGACACAACTTAGTGACTGAGAATGCATGTCTCAGTAGTGCTCATACAACAAGTAATTTCAGCAGTCCCCTCTAAAAATAGTTTCAAATATGACATTTCTCCTGAAAGTCTGCCACCAAGCATTCCTTTACATGTGATAAAATGACAGTATTTGTCAACTCTGCAGATATTTTTAATCCTCCATCACAAATTATGCGGCATAGAAATCATGATCTTCATTTAGCTGATAAGAAAAAATACAAAGCTGCTTAATTTAAAATGAATTCTAATTAAATAGAGTGAATAAGTTTAAATGAGAACTCATATCTCTGCAAAGGGGAATTGCAGAAGGAGCTAAATATTGTAAGTTAATTAGTATGCTTTTCTGTTTCTTGAGAAAGTACATGTCGATGACTTACAGGTGTATCAAATGGAGCAAATACGTGCTTTCTAAATGATAATGTCAAGGAGGGGAACGTTCTGACTGAAGAATAGTTTCAAATTATAAGACAGATGCAGAGGCAAATGCATAACATTTGCTTCCTGAAGCAGATGACCCTGTTCTAAGTCCTCAATTCCATAGTCTCAACAATTATATTTCCAAAAGGTGACATCTGAGGAATCTAGCAGAGGACAAATGAGACTACCAAGTTTCAGAGTTATGCAAACACCAGAGATTATATTTTCTGAATTTTAGAGTCAAGAAATGTTTAATCATAAGTTTTATTCCTAGAGATTTTTCCCAATTTAAGCAAACTATTGAAATGATTACTCCATAATTTATACATGGTTTTACTATATGCTTCCTTAAGTAAATAGTATTTCCAAAGGCGTAAACTAACTGTCAGAAAGAGTATAAGACAGGATAAAAGCTATTTTTAAAAGAGCTCAATTCCTCAAAGCTATGACAAGTAACAGCGTTTTCCAAACATATCTTGTGTGAAGAATTGGAGGTGGGAGGGAACCTATTATTATAGATTCTTCACTGTTAAGTCCGACTTCATGAATTCAGTGCATGCTCAGATGCTTCAGTCATGTTCGACTCTTTGCAACCCATGGACTGTAGCTTGCCAGGCTCCTCTGTCCATGGGATTCTCCAGGCAAGAATACTGGAGTGGGTTGCCATGCCCTCCTCCAGATCTTCCTGACACAGGGATCAAAACTCCATCTCATATGTCTCCTGCATCGGCAGGTGGGTTCTTTACCACTATTGCCACCTGGGAAGCCCTGTTGGACACCATCAATTATAAGTAGTATTGAACTTGTTGAACACAAGTTGGAATAAGTCATATCCTGAAAATGACTTCTCATAGCCAGACAGGATACACATCACTACCCTAACAAGGAAGTTCATGTTCTTCAAAATATTTTTGTAATAGGGCATTCAATTTGGTTTGATAAATATTTTGTATATAAAAACAAAGGTTATATTTCTTTAGTCTTTTTAAATTTAGAAAGTATAAAGTTGAATTAAAAAATCTGTCCTGTGATTTTCTCATTTATGCTGGTCATTGGAATTAAGCAAAATGTGTACATTAGATTTATTTTACCATCTCTGTCTGTGAAATTGCTGCTGCTCACAGATAAATCGTCAGGGGTTGAGATGCCATTGGTACTTGAACTTCCGATTTTCTTTGGTGTTAAGTGTTCAAGACTCATATTATTTTTTTGTGACTCTTTAGTCAAGTTCAGAAAGACCTAGAAAGAGAAGCAGGAACATTTCATTAGCATAAAACATGCATGTGTTTTCTAGCTTTTAAGCTCAATTTTTATTTTAAATTTTTGTCATATTTATTGAGACTTTAAAGGAACATATTTGTAGTAAAAGATATGTTTTCTCTAATTGAAGCAATATGCTTGTTCTCAGAAGTCAGTCTTCCATAAGAATGGTACTGAGATAATTTTAAGATTTTCTGATTTGGTAAAATGTTTGTTTATAATTTTTATATAATCAAAAGCATCTTTATTTTTGTCTCCCTTTACTTCTTAAAACATTCATTAAGATTTTTTTTCTTTTTAAAAAGAACTGTTCATATTTATTCTAGGGGAACAGCAAGTTAATCAGCCTCAAGCAAAAAGAAAATGTCCAGCTGTACCTCTTCCACAGTAGTATCTGAAATGCCATAGCACCCAATGTTGAGGCCACCCAGGCCACTGTCCAGGGCTCTCAGGAGTGAAAGATAGGCCCCCGAGACTTTGGTGCTAAATGGAGGAAGCACGTAGACAAGTTCTCCCCCGATGTCCTCCTTGAGGTAGGCGTCAGGGAGATGTGACTGGATCATTGCCGTCACAGCTGTGGTGTCACACACTGTACTTGCATTTAGATTTGGACTCTAGAGATGAGAAAAGAAGTTAAACACTCCCTTGTCTTCACACTGTAGGGCCCAAGGGCCCCGGTCAGAGGGTGGCGAGTTCTTTTAGGCCAGTACAGACTGTGCCAGGGAGTATATCACTTCTCTCGTGCTCCCTGTCCCACTGGGGGTCCCTACGGTTGTCTGTCAGTCACTATCCTCCTGGCTTCGTCTCCCACCTCACCCTGTCCCTTCTCCAACCTCCTTGCTCACTTCCTCCCTCCCTCTCTCACCCCAGCAACAACAAGCTTTCGGTTATTCAATGCTTCAGGCTCAGGCACGCTCCCTCCTTAGGGTCTTTGCCATTGTTCCTTTGCCCCAGATAGCGACAGGTCTCGCTCTCTACCTGGCCTTAACTCCTGGCTCATCTGTCACCTTCTCAGAGACCCCATCTACTTAAAATGGCACTTCCTAGCATTCCCTATGCCCTTTCCTCTGCTTTATTCTACCCATAGCAGTTATCACTTGCTAATATTCTAAATTATATACTTATCAATTTTACCACCCAAATTCCCCACACTCCCATCAGAACATAAACTCCATAAGGGCAGAGATCTTAGCATCATCAGTTCACTGATGTATCCCCAGTGCCTAAGACAATGTCTTGGGCACATATTAAGATATCATATATAACTAATACATAAAATTTTAACTGAATTAAGGAATGTGACAATGAACTACTTTTTATATTTTGGAAGTCACATTAGGATGATAGGATGTAAAATAAATGAGAGTAGTCATAGCATATACATTTTGCACAACATAGATACATAGCACTATTTGAGATAGTAAGGGAGCCTTAGTAACTAAACAGTTTTGTTCTTTGAAGATGTGAAAGCATCACTGGTCTGTCTGAATTAGTCTCCACATTACCAGTCGAGGAACACTGATCAGAAAGTGAATATGTGACTGTATATTCCTTCATTTGCTTTTTATAGAGTGGAAAATCTAATTTTTAGCCTTACAGGCTGAAAAGTAGGGAAACTAACAGGCTGATCCTTCATCACTAGCCTTAAGTATAGACTTTCTTTTTTCTAGTACGTTAGTTCTCAATGTGCAATCCCAGAACAGCAGCCCCAGTGTCATATGTGGACATCGGTAGAAGTGTAGTAAATTCTGGAACCCCTTCCCAGATCTACTGAATCAGAGACACTCGAAGGTGGAACCAGAAGTCTGGATTTAACCAAGACCTTCAGCGGTTCTGACATTTGCTCAAGTTTCAGAAGCATGAATCTAACATGTTAATAGTGAATTTCAGCAATGTATGAAGTTGGACAGATTCTGTTTCATACCAAACTGAATATGACCCTACAATGAGGTATACCTTCTCTCCTACAAACCTTTTTCTTAGTGAGTGTGAGGTGATACCCATCTCCAAATGCTTCCTTGAGATAAAACGGTGACCCGCAGCAGCGCAGCCCTCCTTGCTCCAGGAAGGCAATGCGGTCACTCAGCACTTCAGCCTCATCCAAGTGGTGCGTCGACAGAATGATTGTTCTGGCTTGAAAACACAGAGAACAAGTGAAAATGAAAAATGAAGCTACAGTTGCCAAGATATACTGAGTTAAAACAAGTAAATCCTGTGATTTATGGAGAGTCACATTTTATGAGCTAACAGAAACACTGATCAGAGGGGCTTCCAAAATGATCAAAGAGAAATTCAGAAGAGGTGTTCCTAAATACCTGAGGCGGCGGGGGTGGGGGTGGGGTGTTCTTATAAGTTGACAGCAAGTATGCTGTAAGGCTCAATGTCCATACTCTGTAGTGGGGGCAACTTCTGTTAATCCCTTATTCTGTTCCCTTGGCTTCACTTCCATTATCTCTCTCTGTCTCTCTCTCCCCCTCCCTCTTTTTCTTCACTATGAAAAAGCAGTAATTTTAAAGACTTTTTGAAAATTTCTCTCTGATTAATCCACTCCACTCTGATTGCTCCTTTGCCTTCACATCCTGCTAGCACTTATTTAGTCTGTTTTCAGTTTATTTTCATTTGTGTACGTTTGGTATCTCTAATTAGATTCTAAGCTCCTCTAGGCAGAATTTGGAACTTCTGTTGGATTTGCGTTCTCTGACAAAGGTCAGTTAAGTGCTCAATTCACAGTGGGCTCTACATAATCACACACTAATTGATCCAGAAATTTAGCTAGAAGACAAGACCTGGTAAAAGGAAGAGCACACCTTAGATGTTTAATGGAGATTATAAAGAGAAGACTTCAACTTGTGTGCTTGCATCCCAGAGGGCAAAACTATAACTGCTGGCTGGAGAAGTTATAAGAAGGTACTCATACCAGTTTTGTTCTTGGATATAACATCCCATATGCTTCGCCGAGAACATGGGTCAACGCCAGTGGATGGTTCATCCAGAATTACCACCCTTGATCCTCCAATGAGAGCTATGGATATGGATAACTTCCTCTTCATTCCTCCTGACAGTGTTCCAACTCTCTTATGACGATGGCTATAGAGCCCAGTATCTTTTAAAGTCCTTCAGAAATGATGGACAGTGGTTATGTTTTACAGACAGAATATTTGAATTTTGGGAAAAAAAGCACCCTAAATAAGAGGTATTCATTGAACAACTATTAAGTACTCAGCAAGGTAAACTATTGAGAATTCATGACATAGTTTTCTGTTGTTTATCATCTAGTTGGAGGTATAAAATTAACACTAAGAAAACACCATAAGGACTATATGGTTCATTATTTTATTCATTCATTTGACAAGTCTTTATTTATAGAGTCCCTGCCTGTTTTCTGCCAGACTGTTTTAGGTGCTGTGGAACAGCATCGAGCAGATAATATTCCTAACCCACAAGGAGATGATGATATAGTATGATTGTGTATCAGGAGTAATGCAGGGGCAATTCAGTTGATAAACATATTCCCAAGAAGATTATAATTTTCTATTTTATGATAAGTGTAATAAAAAAACAAATAACACCGGGTACATGAGATGAGTGCCTGGGGTGTGTTATTTTAGGCATCTGTTTTACACATGGTGGTTCCCTCAGAGATGATGTTTGAGCAGAGACCAGAAAGAGGCAGAGTAAGTCTAAGGGCTGTCTGGGGAAGGCTGCTCTAAGTTGTGGGAACATGGGGAGCCCGGAGGCGGGAGCAGGCCCAGCGTAACTGAGTGTGCACCTGGGCGAGCATGCCTGGAGCAGAGTGAATGGGGAAGAAGCAGAAGGACATAAAATCAAAAGCAAGATTGAGGGCAGGTCAGGAAGAGTCTCACAGGCCTCGATAAGGACATTCCTGAGTTTCACACTGAATGTGGTGAGAAACCATTAGAGGGCTTTGACAGAGGAATGACATGGTCAACTCTGTAGTTTAAAAAGGTCACCCTGACTGTTCTTTGAAGAATAGACTGTACAAGGGAAAGTAGAAGCCAGGGGTCCAGTTAAGACTTGTATGGTGGCCATGGAGATTGTAAACAGAGGAATGGGGGCAATACAGGAACCAGAAATGAAGGCAGCTCTTTCCAGTGTAATAACTGGCTGCTGAGGAGAATGTATACAATTCTCATAGGCCCTTATACAAACCCATAGGCCCTTAAAATGTATACAATAGCAGGAAAGTAGAAAAACTGAAAACAATTGTTTCCTGAGAAATTGTTTCCTACTGGTATTATTATTGTAACTTGACTTCTTTTTGAGAGAAGTTAACCAGCACATGTTCTCATTCCTGCCATATCTGACCTTTTCACTTCTTCATGCAGCTGCTTTTTGGTCCAGTGAGGAACTTTGATGGAGCCGTAGAGGAGAAGGTGCTCCTTGGTGGTGAGGTAACTGAACAAGACATCATGCTGCATGCAGACGCCCATGTTCTTCCGCACAATGTGCAGATCTGTTCTGATATCTTTTCCATAAACAAAGATGGTACCTGCTGAGGCCCCAAACAGTCCAGTCAACATGGAGCTGGAAATGAAGAAACCATAAGTTAGGTGTGAACCAAAACTTTGAACTAGGTTTTTGGACTAAATATATCTCAGTTGTTAGCAAAAAATGTTACAGTGTATCTTCCCAGGGCAGGTCAAGCTATGAAGTAAAATCAGATTAATTGGTTGGGAGTAAAAATTAAAATTGCTTTTAAGCTTCTAATACTTTAGTGTTACAGAAGCACTACATGTAATGATGATGGGTGGTGGTGGCAAGAATGACAGAAAGAGCTGGGCTTTTTAATTGCAAAAGCACTCCCTTCTTCAGCAAACTCCCACACATCCCTGGCATCAGGTAGTTCCCATAGGCCATTAAGACTCAAATTTCTATTTCCCACATGAACTTTGGTCATCTTCAGTCCCCCACTCTACCCTGTGACTAGAATATTCTCACCTACAGAACTCCTCATCGTATTTCAGATGGTCAGTAAACTGGGCAGTTATTTAATATCCATCTTCTCCACTAAAATGTAAGCCCCATGAAGTCAAGGAAAGGACATATTTTTTTTTTGTACCATTCTTACCATCTAACTAGTGTCTTACACATAATAGATCTTAAAGGACTATTGTGGATTAAATAGGGAATCAATACAATGTGTGATTCTTCCCATAAAAATGCATTAAAATCAAATAACATATTTCTTTATATATTCCTTATACTAAGAAAACTACAATGGGGGCTTTCTCAGCTAAAATGATAGCCTCATCAAAATCTTTCTCCATCCCTCTTCTTTATTGTCCTCTTATTGCTTATTAGAAATCTTAATTTTTAAGCACTGTATTCTCAGCATGGCAACCCACTCCAGCATTCTTTGCCTGGAGAATCCTCATGGATAGAAGAGCTTGGTGGGCTACAATCCATAGGTCACAAAGTTGGACACCACTGAAGAGACTTAGCACAAGCACAGTACATTCTCACTGGAAAGCCAACTCTGCATTGAAACAGGTCAGATAAATGAGAGCAGCTGCATGTTTGCTCTTTTCATAACTCTCTTTTGTCCCCTTTTAATTACTGAAAAATATGTTTTGGCAGTCACTGAGCTGACTCATGGTGACAGTAAACAGCATATCTGACGATGGATACTTTTTCCCAAATAAGGCTAGAACACCAGCAGCATCTTCGAGCTCACTCCAAGCAAAGCCTAGTGGAGCACTGGAGGTGAGTCACAGAAACAATTTCAAAACAATGTCACTTTTAAAACCATTCAAATCTTTTCTCCATTAGGACACAGAAAAATGCTAGTTAAGTGAAGAGAGAGGAAGAACAGCCCATGTACTATTGGTGAACTTTTTGATCTCTATCTGATAGCTAGTGATTCTTTTCTTTTTTCTTTCTTTCATGAATCAAGGCAAAGGATCCATTTAATAGAGCAGGTGGGGCTGAGTGTGTTTATATCAAGATTTGCGAATCCAAACTGGTATACAGGCCAGAATAAAAATGCAAATAAGTGAAACAGACTGACTGTATGAGGCAGTAAAGTTGGTGGGGAGCTGGGATGAACCAGGAGGCAGATACCCTCTTTAAGAACAGTCACTACTGAGTCCAAAACAATTGTCTCTATCTAAGCCTGTAGGGCCAATGTTGCCAAAACTTTCTAACATTTAAGAGATGACAGGAATGTTTATTTTTATTTGAAAACTCTCCTATTTTTATTTGGAAACTGGCACAGAAATAAAATATTTTAAGAAGTACTAGTGGGCCAATATTAGGTAGACCAAAATGAACCTATCTGGTGGGTCTGATCCACTGATCCAGACTTTGAGCTCACAGGTTGGACCTTGCTTCTACAGTAAGCAAGTTGAGGTATCTTAACCTATCTGGGAGCTGTAACAACTCTATTTTTATGAAAGAATTGAGGAAATATTAAGTAATATGTTTCCATGACACCTGAGTATTGAGAAGTGACATACATGGTGGTAGTCTTCCCGGCTCCATTGGGCCCCAGCAAGGAAGTAATATGACCTTCATAGAAGTTCAGATTGAGGTTATCAACAGCAATTTTTGAGCCATAGATCTTTGTGACCCCATGCAGAGCAACCCCAACTGTGAGATCTTTAGGTTCAGGCTCAATGTTGGAGGAAAATTTGTATTCAGGACCTGGGGAGAAATCAAGAGAAGAGTTGTAAGCTCACAAGGAAAGAAAATGCAGCCAGATTTAGACTTTTCCTTAATTAAAAACTGAAGACTATAGATACAAGCCTCAAAGTAAAAAATAATTCCAGATATAAATGGTCTATTATAGTCTTCCACCTTCTCACTTGTTTTAAAAATGAATGAGAGTGTTGGAACCACACTCTAAGGTTTATATTACCTGTCTCTGTCAGAAAATGTAGTCTCAGAATATAGAATCATAATACTGAATTCTCCTTTATTCAAATCAAAGATCTCAAATACTCAAAATACAAGTTTAAGGCTTGGTCTTCCAATTGAACAGGGTGATACCTACGTATAGAATAAATGTCTATACTTGGTGGACAATGCTTACTCAGATCTGTAGTTATAGAATCAGTTCATTAATTACTCTCTACATTTCCTTCATGTATTACAAAGGAACTAGTTATATGGGTCATCCTTACTTTATAAACTGACACTGCTCACCCAATGTCTGTAAGTCACAAGCCTTAAATTGTTTGTTCTTGGTTGGCGATGGGTTATGCTAAATTATCCATACTTGTTACTTGGTTACTCCTTATGACTAGTGACAGATGGCTAGAGTGAGGGGTGCAGACTGTGGCCAAGGAACAAAATTTTTCTCTGTGTGAATCTAACTGGACCACAAAGGGATCTGCAATCTTGGCCTAATTAGCACCATATGCTAACCAACTGAGTTAATGAGCCCAGAAAAAGCCACGATTTAATCTCCCTATGAGTCCAAACACGTATGTGTAGATATATTCATCCATGACTAAAAGGATGATAATTTTGCCATTTAGAAAAACATAATTAAAATCACCAGTCATGTAAATTTTACATCACTTCTTTCATAATAATGCATGTTGTTGACCTACTTGTCTTACTGGCAGATGGGTTGGTGTTCTGCATCATGATATTAGTAAACATAAGCCCATTGCTTTTCTCATGATTCACTTCTGCACATCCCAGTCGTTCTTTCCAATAGGAAAGAAGGAATGGAAAATACCAAGGAGCTGCCATACCATATTTACCTGTAACAAAAATGTATTAGGAAAAAAAAAAGTAGTTTTAAATCGATTGTTAACATTAAGCATCAGAAGTTAAATAACAGTATTTACTATGCAGTATTTAGGGAATATTTTCATTTTTTTGATACTATATAAAACTAAAGTTGTCTCAGTTTCCAAAGTAAAGTAAAAAAGAAACCCAGTTTTTAATTCTTTCCTTTATAAAGAGCTTCACTGGGTACAGTTATATACTATAAAATTTAATCATTGTAAATGTAGAGTGTGATGATTTCTAGTAAATAAAGTTTTGCAACCAGAACAACAATCCCCAGATTCCAATAACTCCAAAAAGTTATCTCATGTACTTTGCAAATAATCCTTGGTTTCAACCCAAGTCAGAGGCAACCACTGATCTGCTTTGTCTCCACATTTTTCTCTTTTACAGAAATTTTATATAACTGGAATAGAGTAACAATCTTTCATTCATTCATAGAACCAAAAACATGCAAATATAAATAAGACTTAATGGAAAAACTTCTGAGCATGCTGAAGTTTTAACCATTTGAGACCTCAGAGGGGAACCCCACTAGTCTTGTTCCATTGAATTTGATAAATTTTCCTTAGAATTCAGAGACTTGATTTTTGCCTTTTATAATATGTCATACTCTTATTTAGAAAGACTGGAGACTCCATGCTTCCTAATTCATTCTATCCTTTAAAGGAATATCAGAGGAAAACAATCAACAGTGCATTATCTCAGGCTGGAAAATTTTGGTTAGTTTTGGGATTGAAGTATTTTTGGAGATGTTATTTGGCAAATAAAATATTAGAAAATATGTATTAGCAGTTTTACAATGATGACAATCATGAAAAGCATGTATGTGTAGGAAGAATGATCATACCTGGGAAAACGTTCCGGATATACCAAGCAATAAGGAAATAAATGAAAGAGTCAGCTAGGATTAGACAGCAGAGCCAGCCAAATGAAGTGGTGTCATCCTGAACTGGGGAACTGTACATATTTTCCCACTGAAGACCTAAGTGAACACATACATTTATTTTTCCATGAAACATTTTGTAGGTGTGAAAGATAAAATCCAGTTGAAAAGAAAGTGAACCTACCAATGCCTTGCTCCTCATAGCGTGCAATGTACTGACCTGCATAACTGAAAGCTGTTGGAGACAGCAGGCTCTGTGAATAAAATCAACCACAATGATAGTTCTTGTAGATTTCATACATTTCACCCAGAGAGGTCTTAACCTATTCCAAACTTTGGGCCTGTATATAGGTAAAACTGACACTAACTCTCTAATCATATTTAAAAGCACAGAGGTCTCGTACCAAGCACACTACAACTTTGGAGGAAGAGGGGAGGAAATAGCAGAAAACAAAAGAAGGAAAACTATAACTTGGAAAATATTTGTCAAAAATCCAAAATACATATCTAAACTTACTAAATGTTGTTCAGCAATTTACAAAATTGGTAATTATAGAGTAATGCAATGTAAGATTAACATCAAATGAAATGTTAGGGGCCAGAGGATGTTTTTACTTCATAGATTGTCTTCAAGTAATAGAAGTTTTATGCATGAAAATATAGTAAAATGTCAATTGAGTACTTATAATGCAACAAATAAAAAGTGTAAATGTTGTTTAAATACAAGGTGGCCATTCCAAAATGAAAGTTATTTATCCCTTTCTACTTCCACAAACAACAAAGTTCTAATATGAGCCTCAGTCAATGGTGAACTTCACTTCTGCTTTCCAAATTTCAATATCAGTGAACTTAATGCTTTCATTAAAATTCTTAAATTAATTTGATACTTTGAATTGAAAAAGCAGAAAAGAATTCAAAATTGATTATATGCTATCAGTGTATTTGTATTTATGCCTGTAGGTTATATGTCATAAAAACCATAAGCATTAGTCATATATGAGAACAATGCCAGTAACAGATGTTCTAAGATATTTATGGAATTGGGCCAGAGATAAGTCAGAATTCTTGATGACCTTCAAAACAGGATATGTTACATTTTAACTGCTCTTTCTTATAGCATCATTCTTATTTTAGAGACAGTGGAGGAAAAGTTTTCTTTTCATAGTCTTATGCCTGTATGGTAGACAATGCTTAGGACAGTTATGCATATTTTGTAATTACTGAACTTGTACATTTAGAGGGTCTAAACACACACAAAAAAGTTCATTCCTTTCATACCCTGGCCATTCAGTTGTGACAGCCGACTTACCATGAATACTTTTATTACATAGCTCAACTCATTTTCAACTGTAATCAGAACAATAAATGGAAAAAAGGCAATGATGTAAATGAGGCTTCCGATCAGAGCTGCAATGTTGGTGCTGTTGAAGAAGACACTGATCAGATAGCTCATGGCGATAACCGAGAAGCTGTAGTCCGAAAAATACAGGAACAAAATGAACCCATTTGTTTTAGGAAGAATATTGCCAAACTTAAGTATGATGATGAGGATGACGATGGTAATCAGCAAAAATCCAACACTCTCTATGAGCCAGGCAAAAAAGTGGCTGCAGGAGTTTACTCCCATCATCTTCATGTACTGTAAAAAAGAAAATGTGTTAGTTTCTTCTTAAGCTAATATATTCTCAGATGACAGTTATTCCTGTACCATTCCAAAATATCCATGAGACTCTTCAAACACATGAAACTAGGCATTTTAATAATGTTTCTAAGTATAGTATTTGTCTACGCTCACTATGTGACATTAACATGGCTATTTATTTCAGTCCATCTTAGATTGTAGCTCCCAGACTGCCCCAATGTAATGAATGATTTGGATGGTGAGGTTTGTTTTATTTTTTGACAAACTCATTTTATAACTGGTATCTAAGTGATGTTTCCAGATTAAACTAGTTGAGAAGAGACACAAAAATTTATGTTATCCCCTGCAGAATTTTACAACATGAATTTGATATCTGTGCAGGTAAGAATATTTCAAGTTGGTGAAAACTCATGATTTATTTCAAATTCAATATATGGACTGAGATAATAAAACTCCATTATTTTCAACTAAACATTAATGAACAACACAATAATTATTCATATTTCTGTAAGAAATAAAGTAGACCAGATTCCTCAGATGTTAAACTATGCAAACTTTGAAGAAGACTTTCTGCTTTTTGGCATAATTTCCCCTATCCTTAAAATCACTAACAATGTAGGTCAGGTTTGTTATCTTTGTTTTCCAAAACAATTTTTTAAAACTCCATGCACCCAAAATGAACACATGCATCTTAGATAATCTATACCTCTCTCTCAACTGATATTATGTATTATCTCAGTGATATCCTTAGTGGTCAAGGCATTCCATCAAGGTGGAAAGACAGACCAACATGTGTTTTTGCGTTAACTCAAAAGGATTCTGAATGATCTGAAGCCCCCCAGGACCTTGGGTGTTTTGAATCAGTGATTTGAGTTTGTACCCGGTTTCTAGTTGTAACAACTCTTGATTAATAGTAAGTTTATGAATCTAATATTCCATCTTAAAAAGAACAAAATAAATGTTCCACTAACAGCTTTGTAATCCACTATTTTTTTTAAATCAAGGATGTACAATGTCCTCCCCTTTAAATCTAACTTGTCTAGAAAAAAAAAATAGGGAATGTATCAAATCTTTTACTATACAAGCAAAATATGATTTTTACTTTCTGCCTTTGCAATTTATCACATTTTGATAACTCTGTTGCTCCAGTTGTTACCATGGAAACAGCTACCTGACTGCCACTAGTCTAAGCTGTGGGCCTTAATCTAGTCACCACTAAGGAAGTCCTGTGTCTTTTCCTCTTAACTTTGCCCTTTTCCTCACCCTCTTCTCTCCCTACTACTCTTTTCCTCCCAGACCCTGCATACTTTGCAGTAAAGATTCAACCTATGTTTCTATAGGAATAGATGTGTGTGTCAAAGTAAAAAAAAAATCAGCATGTAGTGAAGATTCACTATGGAAGGTTTTATCCAATTGCTAGGTATCTATCATTGAAAAGAAAATTAGATTTTGGTGTGAAAGAGACCTCATAGATCTTATTTTAGCAATTTCCCTGTACCCCACCCAATTTGCAAAATTACTGTGTAATGTTTGATGCCTTCATTTCAGAGATACCAATTTTTTTTTGTATTTTGGCCTTTCCCATTATCTGTATTTTGATGTTTTTAATGTTATTTGAATATATATATGGGAAGTTATAGAACCCATGTAACTATCCAAAAGCTGATATTCACAACTTAATTTCATTGGCCTATACAAAAATTTTCTCCTCCACCCAACAGCAATGTATGTCAGGAGGAGGCAGTATCACTACATTTTACAAAATGGATATGAAGTATCCAGAATGCTATCAAGGACATGAAATAGAGCTGACTTCATGTTTATAAATGTGTTTTCCTTCCCTGACAGTAGATAGCTTCAGTATAAAACATTTATATATCTAGAAAATTCTCCATTCATAGCCTTGTTAAAAATAATTTAGCAAACCCAAAGAGCAGGAGTGAAGGTGTTTATCATAGTAATTTGGAAGTTTTCAAGGCTCAAGATCAGATTTCTATTCCTAAGAACTGGTAAAAATTGGAGACTGATCATTGCTTTTTATCAAAATAGAACAGATTAAATGCTTCCAACAGTGTTTACTACTTAGCATTCTAGCATCAAACTTCATAGTTAAACTTCAGGATTTTATGCCATGAGAAGAACAGCTGTTATATACAAAAAGAAAAAGCAATGAGTGCATGTAGTCATCCATAAATTATCCAGATTCACTGCCAACTTTGTGATAATCAACAAGACCAAGCTTGCTAATGGAAGGTGGCCCACAGAGAATGACTGGCTGAGCTGTCTTGGATGTCGTTGGTGTCGCCTCAGAGTGACAGATGCAAGTGCCAGCTTGTAATCAAACAGCCACTTGTCTCAAGTCTCCCAAATCTGCTGGAGCAATTCATCAATATCTGATAACCTGTTGCTCAGGAAAACCCCTCTGCACAGTGATCAAACTCTGCTCCAGTTCTCATCAGGAAATAATGAGAAGAAAGATTCTGTGAGATTTTAGACAAATGGTCATCACATTCAAGAAAAGCTTATTCACAGGGACTGACATTAAATACTATCAAGAAAAGAAATCATAAATATAGATATATTTACTTGACAGCAATGTTTTCATTCAACAAGAATGTCAAGAACTGGTTAATAATATTTTTGTACTTCAGATTTTATATTCTGTTATACATATTTATGTTATTGTTTTTAGTAGGATATAAAGGATATTGTGATCATTACTTGGAATATTCCATATTCTTACTAGTAGGATGAATAGCATATACCAATAAGACATAAAAAGGAGTAAACTGGTATTCAAAAAAAGGAGACAAAAAATTGCCTCAAGTGAAGTACCATGAAACTACAGACTTTTGCATAATTTTTGGCAATCATTCTGCAGACTACAGATATTTTAGGATACCTGTCTGAACTGAGAGAAAGGACTCCAAAATTTTGTCTCAAACTGAATATAAACAATGAAATCCCCATAAATGACTTATTTTAGACCAAATAGATGAAAATAACCATAAAACCAAGAACACAGTGTGAAAAACAACTCTTCTGTGTGATATAAAATCAGCCTTTGCATAGTTTTATATTTTAATTTTAAAAAGCAAGAAATGCAGAGTAAAGCTCAACTGAAGGGCATTTTGAAATAGTTTTCTAACTATATGATTAATTTTATCAGTGAACTTATTGGGCATTAGTATTTGTACTAAGTCTCTTCAACAAGTTAAAGGAATTTACTAGAATCATACCATAATGAGGTCAAAGATGAATGCCTTTGTTGAATTAGCAACTGACCTGATTTCTCTGTCTAAATGTGAGAACAATTACTGAAGGAAAAAAGAGGTTTTGTTTTGTTTTTTACTTTTTTATTCAATTGGAATGAGAAGGAAGTAAAGAATGGGCAGCTTTAGATCTTAGTGAATATTAAAATGATAATATTAAGAAATGATCTTGAGTTGCTGGTAATCTAAGAGATTGTCCACCATTATCTTCAAAAGTCCTAAGTAGTCTATGCTACTAAAATAAAATTGTGAGAGGGAAGATAGCTACGATATGGAAAAGGACTAGTCAGAAGTGCTAAAGAACTGTTAACATATCTTGATTGTCCTCACCACATAAAAGAACAGATATCTACATGATGTGAATAGAGATATAACATAATTCTAGGGTGTTAAATATTACTGCAAAACATAAATGCATCAAATCAAAAATTTGTACACCTTAAATTTGCATAATGTAATACATAAATTTTCAGTAAAAAATAAATAGAATAAAATAAATAAGCTCAATTAAAAAAAAGTTTAGCATGGCAAAGTTCAAGAAATGGCGTGCCTTGTAATTATTATTAACCTAAAATTACTCTAAATAAATACAACACAGAGATGAACACACACACACACACACACAGTCTGTTGGGGTTAAAAAAAAGCCAGTCCAGATCCACCATTCACTAATCTATAGTCTTTAGCAAGTCATCCCTCACTTTCTGGGCTCAGCTTTTTCATCTCGAAAAAGGAGGAGACTAGTTTAGAACTGTCAGTGGTGAAAGGAGGTGAGCAGGTGTATTAGGAATATTTTGCTTCCACTAATTCATCTCACAAATAGATCATATTCCTTTAAATTTAGGACACTGCTGATTTTAAGATGTGTCATTACTATAACTGCCACCAAGAAAGAAAAATCACTGCCAAATGAATTATGACACCCTATCAAATATATCTCAATTTCAGAAGCTTTAAAATGTGAACAAAAAATCATTATCTTTGAATTGATAAAAAATGAATAATTGAATGCCTCTTCTGTTCTGGCAGTGAGAAAGTACATTCTGGAAATATAAGGTTGAATAAAGTCTAGATGACATGACTCAAAGAGTTTAGGGATTGGGCACAACTGAATATCAACTGAAAGACTCAAATCCTGATGTTCTGATTCCAAGTTCAATAATCTTCCACTATGTAACTTTGACTCCAAGACTAGCTGGTTAAATTTTGAAAGTGGATGCCTGCAAAATGAAGACACAGAGCTACCAAACAGAAACTAGTTCACCATTAAAAATGCCTTTCATATCTTCTATTGAGAAAAACTCTTTATTGTGCTTTGATATTTTTTGTGACACCCAAAAATATCTCTACATTCAGAGAGTACCATTTTCAAGCCAAAATAACATAATATGCATGTAGTATACACACACACACACATATAGAATAGACAGATACATAACACATGTACATATATACTGCATTTCTAACATTTTAAGGTAGATATTTATTTTGCTATAGAAAAGAACTCAGAGTCTATCACAGTTTTCTACTTCAGAGTTTTCTTTTAATTTGTAAAGATTCACTTCTAAGTACTAGGAATCAGACAGAAAAATATAAGGTACAAGCTTGCAACCAAAGTTATGGTCCAGGATGCGGATTTGAGCTTCAAAACTGGGGTTAAGAAAACATTGTACACAGTTCTGAAAACAACACGGCTCAAACCAGTTGATGAGCCTTTACTAAATTATAACTGAAATATAAAAACACAGCTGAGGGTTACCTTAGGAAGCATCACTACGAACAAAACTAGTGGAGGTGATGGAATTCCAGTTGAGCTACTTCAAATGCTGAAAGATGATGCTGTGAAAGTGCTGCACTCAATATGCCAGCAAATTTAGAAAACTCAACAGTGGCCACAGGACTGGAGGAGGTCAATTTTCATTCCAATCCCAAAGAAAGGCAATGCCAAAGAATGCTCAAACTACTGCACAATTGCACTCACATACTCATAAAGTAATGCTCAAAATTCTCCAAGCAAGGCTTCAACAATACATGAATCATGAACTTCCAGATGTTCAAGCTGATTTTAGAAAAGGCAGAGGAACCAGAGATCAAATTGCCAACATCCGCTGGATCATGGAAAAAGCAAGAGAGTTCCAGAAAAACATCCATTTCTGTGTTATTGACTATGCCAAAGCCTTTCACGGTGTGGATCACAATAAACTGTGGAAAATTCTGAGAGAGATGGGAATACCAGACCACCTGACCTGCCTCTTGAGAAACCTATATGCAGGTCAGGAAGCAACAGTTAGAACTGGACATGGAACAACAGACTGGTTCCAAATAGGAAAAGGAGTACGTCAAGGCTGTATATTGTCACCCTGCTTATTTAACTTCTATGCAGAGTACATCATGAGAAATGCTGGGTTGGAGGAAGCACAAGCTGGAATCAAGATAGCTGGGAGAAATATCAATAACCTGAGATATGCAGATTATACCACCCTTATGGCAGAAAGTGAAGAAGAACTAAAGAGCCTTTTGATGAAAGTGAAAGAGGAGAGTGAAAAAGTTGGCTTAAAGTTCAACATTCAGAAAACGAAGATCATGTCATCCAGTCCCATCACTTCATGACAAATAGATGGAGAAACAGTAGAAACAGTGTCAGACTTTATTTTGGGGGGCTTCAAAATCACTGCAGATGGTAACTGCAGCCATGAAATAAAAAGATGCTTACTCCTTGGAAGAAAAGTTATGAGCAACCTAGATAGCATATTCAAAAGCAGAGACATTACTTTGCCAACAAAAGTCCATCTAGTCAAGGCTATGGTTTTTCCAGTAGTCATTTCTGGATGTGAGATTTGGACTATAAAGAAAGCTGATAGCCGAAGAATTGATGCTTTTGAATTGAGGTGTTGGAGAAGACTCTTGAGAGTCCCTTGGCCTGCAAGGAAATCCAACCAGTCCATCTGAAAGGAGATCAGCCCTGAATGTTCACTGGAAAGACTGATGCTGAAGCTGAAATTCCAATACTTTGGCCACCTGATGCGAAGAGCTGACTCATTTGAAAAGACCCTGATGTTGGGAAAGATTGAAGGAGAGAGGAGAAGGCAACGACAGAGGATGGGACGGTTGGATCACATCACCAACTCAATGTACATGAGTTTGAGTGAACTCTGGGAGTTGGTGATGGACAAGGAGGCCTGGCATGCTGCAGTCCATGGGGTCGCAAAGAGTTGGACATGACTGAGTGACTGAACTGACCTGAAGAAGTATAGGCTCAAACTCTAAGACAACCCTGGAAGTCTGATGTTGAGCTAACAAAAACATGAAGCAGTGTTTTGTACTTTGTAAGGAGAAATAATCAATTGCCTAAAAGCACTGGCAATGTAAGTCTGAAAAGTACAAGGGCTAACAGGTTACTCTAATCTCATTATTTCAGATTGTCAGGCAGGCCTTGCAATAATTATTGTGCCCTGGCTTTGAAACATTTCCCCTATGTTTTCACCTCACTTCATGAGTGTAAGAATGGGTTCATTATACAATTAGCAGATAAAATAATTCTATTACAATACAATCCAAAAATCATACAATGCTGTTTCATAAATCCTAACAAGAAGTAAGATATTTTGGATTTGGGGATAATGATGAAGAATATGCTCCAGAAGAGATCATGCTTATATCCCAAGTCATGTCTTTCATTGTAATATTTTTAACATAATCAGTAGTATAACATGAAATTCTTAGTCTCTATAAATCACAATTCAGTGAGAGAGAATTGAAGGGGACAAGGTATACTAGAATGAGAATTTGCTTTTTGAGAGCTGAAACAAGACATATCTCTTTGCCCATGTCCATGTCTATATCTATACCTATTATCTATATCTGTATTTATATCTATATATATGTTTATTTGGACTTAATTACTATGCCAACAGTTTTCCTGCCTTAGGAGTTATTATTATTATTAGCATTTAAACTTCCTCTGTTAAAGCCTAAGTCTTACAGGTAACTTCTTGGGCAAAAATTACTGTCAGAATTGTAAACTGTATTCAGATTTTATTCAGATTTTGGTTTTCAGAAACACTTATAAGACAACTTCTATGCAATTTTTTGAGAAGACAAAATATTTCCATACCAGCTGTCTTAATGATTCATAAAATATTTTCCCATCCAATTCACCAGATATGGGTTAGGCTTTCTGAGTTTGCTCAGGTATTATGAAAATCATAGTCATTAATTATATATCCAAGTAGAACTTATTTGTAATAAGAGATTCTCAACATACCTCATGAAGCCGGAGGTCTTTCTCATAAACAAGCTTTTTTACAAATGCAGCTATAAATACAACCCAGGCAACCATGAGCACGATTGGAAGAGAATAAGAGACACTGGTTAGGAAGCTGTAAGGAAAAACAAAAACAAAAATTCAGTGACCAAAACGAATGCCGCATTTGCTGATTGTAATATATAAAGAACACACTCCCTCCTATATTGAAATTATACTCCTTTTTTAATATTTAGAATAATTATTAATATGACTATTTTATTTATGAAGTGTGAAGCTGACTTAACAGTGGGTGCATGATTTTCTTGCTGTAATGCTATTAGAGTGAAACAGTTCTAGATTGTTAGATAAAATTGCCAAATTGTTTAAAGGGTGTTTGAGTATGTCCTGTTCAGGAAAATAGTTATTCTATAGATATAACTGCAAGGCTCTAAGGCCTTCTGTCTAAACTAAATTCTTATGTAAAAGGCAGATTCAAAGTTAGATGATGATTGGTTTATCTAGCTAAAAGCTTTATTTTCTCAAAGTACACCCCACTCCAGTACTCTTGCCTGGAAAATCCCATGGACGGAGGATCCTGGTGGGCCGCAGTCCATGGGGTCGCTAGGAGTCGGACACGACAGTGACTTCACTTTCACTTTTCACTGTCATGCATTGGAGAAGGAAATGGAAACCCACTCCAGTGTTCTTGCCTGGAGAATCCCAGGGATAGGGGAGCCTGGTGGGCTGCTGTCTATGGGGTCGCACAAAGTTAGGCACGACTGAGGCGACTTTGCAGCAGCAGCAGCAGCAGCAGCAGCAGAAGCTCATAGTTATTAAATCAAATTTCCCAAATGACATAAAATAAAACTCAAATAATATTTAAAATGCAAAGAACTTGGATTCCTCAAACTAATGCTCTAGGGGATGTTCCATAAACAGTATAGGAATGTTTTTTTTTCTGGTTATGTGCTAAACTAGCAGGTCATTGGAACACTTCATTGGACCGCAAATATATTCCTGAATCGTTGGCCCATGATACCTGAATGTTCAAATGAAGTGTTTATCAAAGTTGAACATATATCAGAATCACCTGAAGGGCTCATTAAAACAGATTTCTGGGCCCCACCCATAAGCTTCTGATTTATTATATCTGAGGTAGGGTGAGGAATTTGCATTTTAAACAATTTCCCAGGTAAAGCTGATGCTGCCAGTCCAGAAACCACACTCTAATAACCATTATTCTTACATTAGCCACTGACTATGGGCTAAGGCAAAGGAATAGCTTTCAATGACAGAAACTCTAAATTGAGCTGTTTTACACCTTGGGCTCCACTGACACTTTCACTTGCAGAAATGTCCCTAGGCCATTTTCTTTTTAATCTAAAAGACCAAGGAATTACCTTCAAGTTCCCCATGAAAAATGCAAATATTAATGGAACATGACATCACCATCACTTAGTTTCACTTTAGCATCAGAAGTGCATCACCATCAGAGATATGAAGGATTTTTGGTGGGCGAGGAGTGAGGGTTGGGGCCATATCCAGTTTTTTTTGGTTCCTGGGGAACTGTCTAGCATGGGGAAAGCACTTAAAGAATACTTGCTGAATGAATTTTGTCTTGGATCAGATCCAGCCTTGATGCTTTTTCTGGCTCTAGAATTAGGCAAAGGACTTCATTCATTAATAACAACCCTCCACTAATGTTTCTTCAAGTGATTGTGTATTTTAGGTTTGATATAGTATAAAAGAGAAAATTCTGGTTTGTAAGGACCAGTGCAGTACCAGGTATTCAACTTTGGGCAATTTACTTGGATTTCAATTTTTTCATCTGGAAAGTATGCTGATAATATTTGCTCTCACCTTATGAGGTTGTTTGGTGGAATGAATGAACTAATATATGTGAAAGCACTTTGTATGCAACAGAGAGTTTATATGTGTACATTGAGATGTTAGTTTGTCTTCCATGAAGAATGCAGAGTACAGTACTTTACTCTCAAAAGACACATCCAGGTACCCACATTCTAGGTACTAAAATTTACAAGGGGAAAAAAGTCAGCAGGAAAACAGACAAGGATTTTCATTTAATTGAACCCACAAGTCTTTACTATTGATGCAAGCTGTTGCAAGTCACTCACGGTTCATGCAATAAGGTCTGGACTGGCTGCTCAGAAGTGGCTAACCTTGACAGCAGGCTAATAGAATCCTCGCTTGTCAGGAAGACAGAATCCTGCCATCCCGTATCACTGTTGCACAAAGGGCTACATAAACTCATCTCCTCTAATGCTCTTGAAGCAGTCAAAGGAGACAGAAGCATTGATAGAAACAGTAAAAAAAAAAAAAAAAAGACTCATCTGAATTGTATATAAACTGCTATAACTAGGCTGAATAACAAGTACAATTTGTTTAAAGTAATATTCAGCCTCAAGCTTTTGTATAGGAGAATGAGCTTGAAAAACTTAGCCCTCCAAACTTATTATCTCACTGTGGTCAGATATGGAGGAACCATCCAGTGCCCACCTGACTGGCAAATACTGTTCAAAGTCAACTTTTTAAAAGCAAGATCTTTACATTTTTTGTTCATTTAGAAAAAACATTTTAGAGAAAGATTCCTACCGAATAGACAGTTTCAGATAGCATAATATTTATCGTAGAGAGTTGATCAATACTGTGTTTTATTAAACTTTTTCCTTAAAACTAACCCTGCACTCACAGATTTTTAATTAAATTTGAAAGTTGGAAGGGATTTTAAGATTATTTTGTTTAATACTCTCATTTGACTAGAGAAAAGTAAAACCAGTGGGTAACATCAAAATCATGCAGTGATGCACTCAGGTCTGGAGTCCAGCTCCTAACTTTGGGGCCAAAGTACTTGGAAGGGTAAGGGTTATGATAAAGAAAACATGAATCATTTGGTAAGAACTTTAGCATCATTTGGGTAACAGCTGGCAGCTATAGTGAACATGGGCCCTATACTGTGAACCTCTCCCTGGAAACAAGCATTTGACAAAGGTTTGATCAATACTCTCCCTTCCACTTGATAGCATATGAATGAATGAGAAGAAATGAATTCCAAAAAAAGTGGTTGATTATGTAAAATGCCTGCAAGTGCATGGACTTACTTGTCTTTCATGTAGCAGGGATAAGGAATTGCTTGGACTTGGACTGCTATTTCCTGGGAGTTCCTTCCAGTCTGCAATTCAATGATTGCTCTTTCAATACTATCCTGTAAGTAGACAAAAGCCCTGCCATAGATCTGGTTGTGTGATGGAGAATTGTGTGGCCCTGGGGCCCAAATCTTGGCTCTAATGTTTCTTGTGGTCTGTGAGGTCTTGAGACTCATGCGGATGGTGTATTTTACAACTGGAGGAAGAGAGACGTTTTGAGAGTCATAGCTTCTGTGCCGGCTGCTATTAGGTGGAAGCTTAAAAATAACACCTAAAAATAAAATGGCAACATCAGAAAGGTTATTTTATTGTTGACATTATTCTTTGTTTGGAGGGTCCACATGGGGGCAGCCAAACAGGCAATTGAGTTAGTAATGTGACAGTAAGTTCAGACTTTTAATTTACAGAAAAGATGGTTAATTGAAAGTGACAGTCTCAGAGATTCAAAGCAGGAGTTTGCAAATATAATCACAAACTAAGTGGCCAGGTTAAATATTTCACTCTAAGCCACTTACTGAAATTAAACACACATATACATTAAAATGAATAATCTTGACTGATTATAAGGATGGACTCAACTTTACCCTGTAATATGTAATTCTTTTCAGCTTTAATTTTAACCATATCAACAAAATTACACATATTGAAGGCTCCTCAACCAAGATAGTTGGTTGACGACATGAAAGGTTCTTATTTCCAAGGACATCAAAGAGGACAGTGCCCTCGCCCCAGGCCTGACTACTTTTTTTGAGGTCTGGATGAAAGAAGTGACGGCAAGAATTTGGCCAATTTTAGTACAAAGAAAAGCTCAAATTCTAGTAGAATAACACTTACTTCCAAAGAGTTCATTGCTTTTGTAGAGTCTTTTAGCCTCTCTTTCCATTTTGTCTATGCTTTCTGCTGCCTGAATACGGTCATATAATACACAGGAGGAAATATTCACTGTCAGGGAAGATAGTATGCTAAGTTGATTAATGAGGTCAATGCTGTTCTCTAATTTCAGCCTTAGAATATCTAAAGAAGAAAAAAAGACACAAAGCATATTATAATGTTGTTTCTAGTAGTAATGGGACAAAAATACTGATTTTTTGGTAAGTATTAAACCTTCAACTAGATTATAAATAATATAAACTTACAGAATTTACTCTAAAAATGTAAAATAGTCTATATCTGAGAAGATGTAGCCAGTTGTACAAACGCTTATTGAGAAGAATTTTGAATTAGTTATAGATACAGTAAACTCACATACAAAGAATGTATGCATGTGTGCTCAATACAAGCTAATTCAAAAGCTAATTCTACTCTGCTACAATTTAATTAACCAAAGACTAAAGGTGAATAATTTTAAAATTATTCTACCTGCGTTATTTAGGAAGAAAACTAAAAACTAGAGATGAAAAGTTTGAATAAACAGAAATGCTTGCTTTGTTTGGGGAGTGTTGATGTAAGAATTTAAGCAAAGAAAGTCTATGCAGCATGTGTGGAACAAATAAAAAATATCATTCAATAAGTTGTAATACAGAAGCACTTCTTAGGAGACTGTGACAATCTATGACACATAGTTACAACTTTCTGATATTGTTTGATTTAAAGTCTTCTGTGAGTTATCTCTACTCATATCTGTATTAATCTAGATGATCAAGATTTTATTTCAGATAATTACTCTGGAAGAAAAAGAATTTAATTGCTCTTCAATTTCATAAATCTTTATGAGGAAATCAACTGAGACAAAGGGTAAATATAAAATTGTAAGTTCATAAATCACTTGGCCAATTAAGTTTTCACTGACTTGATCACTAATACTGAGAGGGCTGTGAATGTCATAAATTCCTCTTTACAGAACCCAGACATGTCTCTACCATCATCCAATAGATGATTAAATTTCTCACAGAGGGCAGCTTCTTAAAGGACATCTCTCATTATAACTTAAAATGAAATGTTTTGCTTGATGTAGATGTTTGTGGGGGAGGGGTAAAACTGTGGTTGAAGAGTGGCCTCCAGCGGCCAATGAAAATCAACACACCTGCAAAGGATTCTTCAGAAATGCTGGTAGATGGAATCAAAAAGCTATAAAGAGTCAGTGGCCTCCAAATTTGAACAGTATAAAATCTCTTTGATATTAAATTAAATATACAATTATACAGATAGCAAGTCTCACTTATATGGTTATTTTAATCTTATTTTAAACTCTGAGACTCATCTCCTATATCTAAAGTTAGGAATGAAAAAAACTATATAAGAATTTTGTAGTTTATCCCTGATATTTTGATCAAGTGTTTCCTTACCCAAATGATACTTTTAGAGAATAAATCACTAATATCTTCATTTACTCAAACAAGGTTCATATCATAAAATACATACAAGTATATATAATATAAATAGGCATAATTCCTGCCCACTGTTTTACAACTTAAACACTTAAGTCCCAGTAGTGCTGGAGAGGAGAAAGAGGGGCATTAGCTCTACTGCTGGCAGATTCTGATGTTTTCAATCTCTTCCTCTTACCCATGGTTGCATAGCAACCAGGAATCAGACACAGACTGAATTAGATATCTTGCATCCCTTAGGTTGAGGGTAGGAATGTGGTAGAGGGAATGCATAAGTTCAGACAGCTTTCTTTGATTCTCTTCTGCCTGTCCCTTTTAAATGATCATGAGAGGAGGGGCTGACCTTGAACAGTAATTTAGGTTTATTTTCTTTTGAGTCTCCACATTGCTTTTGTTTTTCTCACTCTATAACCTCTTCTGGTTACATTCTGAGTTAGTCAAAGCAATACTAAGGCCAGTGGAGATAAAATTATAAATATAGCAGAAATAAACCATGTCATCTTCTGCTTTTAAAGACTTGCTTTTCACCAAGTTACCCCCAAAAAGTGTCCTCTGGTAGAAATCTACCTGTGATTGAAGGACAAGCTGCATTTACATGGAATACATTGCATTATAATTATTGAGACCAACTACACAAACTGGGTATCCAAATAATCATTACATTTAACTGTACAATTTACTAGGAGAAAGATGGATAGATATACTCAGGATTTTAAGATAGTATATGGGACAATGCTTTTCACATTTCTGACATGACAGGTAAATAAAGGTTTTTTTGAATCTGGACTCACCGAGTTCATCTATCTGTTTCAAAAGTTCAACAGCATCAAGTCCCACGGAGAATTTTACAAAAACTTGCACAAAGGGATTCCTTAGAGTATTCTAACAAACAATAATAGGCAGTCAGTTTCAATGAACATGTTTAATCACTGTCTCTTTAATAACACCACAATGAAATGAGGTATCACTACTGGGCATTCTCAGTCCACCATCTTGTAAAGGGTCCCATACAAATCTTTGAGAAAGAAAGAGAAGGTTTGTGACTGCTAATTCTGAGTTTTTGCTCCTCTGTAGACACAAATTTGTCACCATGTAGAAGTAGCCAGATATAACCATAATTAACAACATTGGGAAACCATGTTTAAACTGAAAACACTTTTTCCCCATAGCTACTATATCGATTGTTTTTAACATACGTTATAGAATTTTGATGGTTCATAATTGAACTTTGTTCAGTTGAAACAAACAAAAGAGGCTTTAAAAACTGTGATGTCTATGTGGAATCTGACATCACAACTGATTTATATTCTAGGTCTACTACTTCCTAGCTGTGAGGCTTTCAGCAAGCACTCAGCCTTTTCCAGCTTCAGGTTATTTTTCTGTAAAGTAGAATTTAACCAGATTAGTCAAACGTAAATTATTATGGTATTGTTTTATTCTATAATAAGTGCAGCTAGGTGAACACAGAAAAAATAAACTGATCATAAAACTAAATTACTCCATACTGATGGCAAGACTAAAAATTAAAAAAAAAAGTGTTCAAAATATAAAGACTCTTACAGCTATCTCCCAAATTAGGAGACATAACTTCTACCACTGAAGTTATCTACTAGGTAATACTTATTGAGTTCTTACTATGTGTTGGGTACTGTCTAATAGAATATACCTTGATTTTCTCACTTAGTTTTCCCTAATACCTAGACATAAGTACTATTACTATCCGCAGTTAATAGAGGACAAGGCTAGGACTCAAGAAGCTATATAAATTCCTTAAGAATGTAAAATTAATAAGGGCCAAAGGGAAAGTTGAAGAGAGAGACTTCAACTTGATTAAAGAAATGTTTATTCATCTTATGTATGAATTCATGACTTCGTTTTTATGTGAGCTAGGCTTAAGTTGTTTTCTTCTTAGAGGATAGTTCAGTACCACTTATTATTCTGTCCTTCTTATCAATATCTCATTTTATTATCATGGAGGTAAATGATTAAGAGTAATATGCATTAATATAACATATATAATACAATTTGCTAAACATATAGCTTCTAAGGAACCTAAGCATAGTTGGCAGCATGAAGACAGATGGCTATCATACAACTATATACCATGATAACCCAAGTTCTTTAAAATCTAATTATTTACTAGGTATTTGCTCATTGTAGAAAATCTGAATCAGAGCATTACTAATAAACAAAGCACTATGTTAGTTCCAAGTCAGAGATGATCCATCAAATTATTTCCATTCTCTTACTGTTCCTGTTACAATCAAACTTGTCTGTGATATATAATATTATTTTCAAATGCTTCCACACAATGTAATCTTCACAAGTCTGTGAAGCAGTTATCAATAGACCCATTTTAGAGTTTCATAAATTGTAAAAAGTATTTTAAGTCATTTGCCTATGAGTTCACAATGGCAAAGCCAGGTCATGTACTAAAATCTTGAAATATCAAATTCTGTACACATTTTCAGGAATAGATTTTCCTAAATAATTGGGAATAATAACTTATTTTGGTCTAGAACAGAATAAAGATACTCCCATTAGATGGTGATACTTTTATGAACATGGTCACAGAATTGAATGATGATCCCTTTATGAACATGGTCACAGAATTTTCTTCTTACCAAATTACTGTACTTTGGAACTATTATGCATAGACCATGTACCTTGTTAATTCACTTCTTTAGCCAGCAAAACTTTCCTTAATGAAATAAATATGTGTGGGATTTTTATCTGTTCACTGAAAAAAAGTTTCAGGAGAAAAGAGCAATTTTTCACTGAGGAAATACATGTGTCAATAAGGTACAGTTTATGTAGCCCTTATTATCTGAAACTCACTTAAAAAGGCCACTTGGAATGGACATTTGTGATTATCAGATGTAGGGAGTGGGTAGATGTGGAACTGGATGAAGGTGGTCAAAAGATACTAACTTTGAATTGTAAGATACATCTGTACCAGGGATGCAATCTACAACATGATGACTATTAATTAATACTGCTGTATCATACATAGGAACGTTACTAGAATAGATCCTAAGAGTTTTCATTACAAAGAGAAAAATCTTTTTTTCTTTCCTTTTATTGTATGTACATGAGATGATGGATGGCAACTAAATCTACTATGGTGATCATTTCATAATGTGTGTGTGTGTTCAGTTGCTTCAGTTCAGTTCAGTCACGCAGTCGTGTCCGACTCTTTGTGACCCCATGAACTGTAGCATGCCAGGCCTCCCTGTCTATCACCAACTGCCAGAGTCTACACAAACCCATGTCCATTGAGTTGGTAATGCCATCCAACCCTCTCATCCTCTGTCGTCCCTTTCTCCTCCTGCCCTCAATCTTTCCCAGCATCAGGGTCTTTTCAAATGAGTCAGCCCTTCGCATGAGGTGGCCAAAGTACTGGAGTTTCAGCTTCAACATCAGTCCTTCCAATAAACACCTAGGACTCATCTCCTTTAGGATGGACTGGTTGGATCTCCTTGCAATCCAAGGGACTCTCAAAAGTCTTCTCCAACACCACAATTCAAAAGCATCAGTTCTTCAGCGCTCAGCTTTCTTTATAGTCCAACTCTCACATCCATACATGACCACCGAAAAACCATAGCCTTGACTAAATGGACCTTTGTTGGCAAAGTAATGTCTCTGCTTTTTAATATGCTGTCTAGGTTGGTCATAACTTTCCTTCCAAGGAGTAAGTGTCTTTTAATTTCATGGCTGCAATCACCATCTGCAGTGATTTTGGAGCCCCCAAAAATAAAGTCTGACACTGTTTCCCCATCTATTTCCCATGAAGTGATGGGACCAGATGCTTTGATCTTAGATTTCTGAATGTTGAGCTTTAAGCAAACTTTTTCACCCTCCTCCTTCACTTTCTTTTTTTTTTTTTTTTTTCCTCCTTCACTTTCATCAAGAGGCTCTTTAGTTCTTCACTTTCTGCCATAAGGGTGATGTCATCTGCATATCTGAGGTTATTGATATTTCTCCCAGCAATCTTGATTCCAGCTTGTGCTTCCTCCAGCCCAGCATTTCTCATGATGTGCTCTGCATATCAGTTAAGTAAGCACGGTGACAATATACAGCCTTGACGTACTCCTTTTCCTATTTGAAATCAGTCTGTTGTTCCATGTCCAGTTCTAACTGTTGCTTCCTGACCTGCATATAGGTTTCTCAAGAGGCAGGTCAGGTGGTCTGTTATTCCCATCTTTTTCAGAATTTTCCACAGTTTATTGTGATCCACACAGTCAAAGGCTTTGGCATAGTCAATAAAGCAGAAACTCTCTTGCTTTTTCTAGGATCCAGCAGATGTTCGCAATTTGATCTCTGGTTCCTCTGCCTTTTCTAAAACCAGCTCGAACATCTGGAAATTCACGGTTGACATATTGCTGAAGCCTGGCTTCATTCCAATCCCAAAGAAAGGCAATGCCAAAGAATGCTCAGTTGCTTCACGTGTGTCCAACTCTTTGTGACCCCATTGACTGTAGCCCACCAGGCTCCTCTGTCTGTGAAAATTTCCAGGTAGAACACTGGAGTGGGTTGGCTTTTCCTACTCCAGGGGATCTTCCTGACCCAGAGATTGAACCCGTGTCTCTTTGTCTTCTGCATTGGCAGGTGGGCTTTTTACGACGGCACCACCTAGGAAGCCCAATCATTTCTATGTATATCTCAAACCATCATGCTCTACACCTCAGACTGATACATTGATTATGTTATTTATTTCTCAGTAAAACTGTGGGGAGAAGGATAAAACTGAGATTTAATCAAGATAATATTGTGCTTAAAATCAGAGAAAAGTAGGATATTTAAAAAATGGACATATTTAAAATCAGAACAAATAAAAATTGTGGGGGACATTTGACGAAAAGTTTATTTTAAATTATGGGCTTCCCTGGTAGCTCAGCTGGTGAAGAATCCACCTGCAATGCAGGGGTTCAGTTCAGTTTAGTCTCTCAGTCATATTTGACTATTTGCGACCCCACAGACTGCAGCACGCCAGGCCTCAGGCCTCCCTGTCCATCACCAACTCCTGGAGTTTACTCAGACTCATGTCCATTGAGTCAATGATGCCAACCACTCAAACTCATGTCCATTGAGTCGGTGATGCCATCCAGCCATCTCATCCTCTGTCGTCCCCTTCTCCTCCTGCCCTCAATCTTTCCCAGCATCAGAGTCTTTTCAAATGAGTCAGCTCTTCGCATCAGGTGGCCAAAGTATTGGAGTTTCAGCTTCAGCATCAGTCCTTCCAATGAACATTTAGGACTGATTTTCTTTAGGATGGATTGGCTGGATCTCTTTGCAGTCCAAGGGACTTCTCCAACACCACAGTTCAAAAGCATCAATTCTTTGGTGCTCAGCAACACGGACGGAAAAGGTGATGGTACCCCACTCCAATATTCTTGCCTGGAAAACCCCATGGACAGAGGAGCCTGGTAGGCTGCAGTCCATGGAGTCGTGAAGAGTCGGACACGACTGAGCGACTTCACTGTTACTTTTCACCTTCATGCATTGGAGAAGGAAATGGTAACCCACTCCAGTGTTGCCTGGAGAATCCCAGGGACAGGAGAGCCTGGTCGACTGCTGTCTATGGGGTCACACAGAGTCGGACATGACTGAAGCAACTTAGCAACAGCAGCAGCAGCAATGCAGAAGACCTGGGTTCATTCCTTGGGTTGAGAAGATCCCCTAGCAAAGGGAACAGTTACCTACTCCAGTATTGTGGCCTGGAGAATTCCATGGACCATCCTAGGGGCTGCAAAGAGTCAGACACAACTGAATGACTTTCACTTCACTTCAATTAATGTGCTAAAAATCTATTTAGAAATTAGAGTTATATTTCTAATAAAATTTAGGTTGTAATTGTAATTATGACTAATTATCAGGCAAAACAAAGACTGGGTAAAACATCTTTTGGGTATAACATTTTTACCAAAGTTGTATGACACAAATTCTTTGTTCTATGTTTAACTTTTTGAGCCATGATTATAAAGAAGGGCATTTTTTTGTTGTTGTTGCTGTTGCAAAAATCTTCCAGGGCTAAATCAATTTTAAAATCAATTTTAGGGCCTCTATCAATTCTTTAAATATGCAATCGGTACTATTTTGAAGTTCCTAAGTTGTCACCATTCCTGAAAATGTTCTCTTCTCCCATTGATAATGGGTCTAACTCTGCTGCCTGATGTTTGTGCATACATACTAAGTTGCTTCAGTCATGTCCGACTCTCTGCAACATTATGGACTGTAGCCCACCAGGCTCCTCTGTCCATGGGATTCTCCAGGCAAGAATACTGGAGTGGGTTCCCATGCCCTCCTCCAGGGCATCTTCCCGATCTAGTGATTGAACCCACATCTCTTATGTCTCCTGCACTGGCAAGTGGGTTCTTTATCACTAGCCTGATATTTAGCTGCCAATAGCTCTCTTGGTGATTGGAACATTTCCCAACACTACTTGCATCCTTTTCAGAGAATTCTGCATCTTTTATGAGAATTGAGGTGATACTTTTCAACTAGTGTGTGTTGTATTTGAGGTGCTTTGTCAAATATTTCAACCAAAGAACTCCTCAAATTTAACATTCTTCTTCAGAATATCAGTACTTTAGAAATTCTGGTTCAGTTAAAATAGCAAAACATAATTTAGAGAAATAAAATAAGCATATTTTAAGTAGATTTTGTGGCATTTTAGTTTTGGAAAATAGATTTAAATCACTAGGTGTGTGTCAGAATTAAGTTGTAAAATGATCTATCTCTGGATTACATACAGAGAAACTGTGGTATAAGAGGTGAGGAAGGTTACAAACATGACTGACAGAACTGTTATCGTGTCTCACACATGCTGTCTGGAGGAGAGGCAATTTTAATCTGTTGAATATGGACTCTATATTACTAACTGCTCATTCTCCTAATGAAGGTGATTCAAATCTCAAAGAATTATAGTCCATACGAAAGGGAATGACAGAACTGTCTCCTACCTGGAGCATTGGAATCGTCTGGTTTAATAGTTGGAAGGAATTCATGAAAAGTGGTGACTTATCCATCCACTCTTGAGATTTTTCTCTTAATTCTGCCAACTGCCTGAGGGTTACATTAGACTAAAAGACAAAGAAACAGAAATAAATCTGGCCCATTGGTATTTCTAAAAGATATCTCAAGGTTGTTTTGTTATATAACTCTAAGAAACAGTTCTAAAAAGTAGAGTTAGTAAAGCATTGTCAGAAATTTCCCACATGGTCAAAATATTTTAAGTGGCAGGTTTTATAGGGTCAAGGTTACACAAAAAAAATTCTGGAAAATTTAAGGTTTACTTCATGTCCACTGAAAATGTATAGCTGAAAGGAAAGTACATCTTCTGGGATTCTCACAAGTTGCCCACTTTTTCCAATGGTACATTTAACCTTACTACTAGAGAAACATTCTAGTTCAAGGATATAAGAAGACAGATGCTTTCTTTCTAAATTCCATATATACGTGTTAGTATACTGTATTGGTGTTTTTCTTTCTGGCTTACTTCACTCTGTATAATCGGCTCCAGCTTCATCCATCTCATCAGTGGGGAGGGGGGTGGGAGGGGGGTTCATGTTTGGGAACGCATGTACACCCATCATGGATTCATGTCAATGTATGGCAAAACCAATACAGAATTGTAAAGTAAAATAAAAAATAAATTCAAAAAAAAAGAAGGTAACATGGAATACGAAAGATAAAAAAAAAAAAAAGACGGATGCTTTCATGTAATGCTGACGGAAAGGGATGGGTATAGCTTTTTCTGGAAAGCAATCTAATGACAGTCATTAAAATAGAATACAATATTCTTCAGTCCCTCAATCTTGAACATTCACCTCAGTGAAATAAAAATATCACTGTGTAAAGTTATATACACAAAGTATTTATTGCCACATTATTTACATGAACAATAAGAACAAAAGTAAACACTAGAAACAAAAAGAATGTCCAAAAATTGAGAACTGACTGAGTATGAAAAAATGTTCAGTCTTCAAAAAGAATGAATAAACTATATCTACTGAATTGGAAGAATTTCCACAAGGTATTGCTGTGTGACTAAAGTAATATGTAGAAAAGTATTATAATGAAGCCTTATTTTAATAATGAAAACAGTGACCATTCTGCATATTAATGCATACAGTATAATAATATATAAAGGATTAGAGGAATGTACATAAATTATCAAAAGCCACATCTTTGAAAGTTAGCATTCTTTTGTTTTTAATTTTTATTTTTACTTTATTTTACTTTACAATACTGTATTGGTTTTGCCATACATTAACATGAATCCACCACGGGTGTACATGAGTTCTCAATCATGAACCCCTCTCCCCCCTCCCACCCCATATCATCTCTCTGGATCATCCCCGTGCACCAGCCCCAAGCATCTCATTAGTTTACATGAAAGGAAGAGCAGGGTCAAGCAAGGAGAAAAAGATAAGAGGCAAGCAAAACAAAAAACACTACCTTTAGAAAATAAGCATTTAATGACTTCATTTGTGTAAAATTATGGAGAAGTGTGCAGCCAATAAAGCAAATAAGATATTAAAACACAGATAGTAAAAGCAAAGATCATTCCAGAAATCAGTGATGACTTCATGTCTATTTTTATATAGACCTAAAAGTAATTTATATTTACATAAACTATAGTCTAATGACCAAGTAATGATAAAGTATAATTTTTTCACCTTCACTCTTATCATTTTGAAAGCATCAAGTTTATAATTCAAATCACTAATGTCAACTTTAAGAATGAGAGAAAAAGGCTATTATGGCTATACTATGTAGTTGATAAGTATAGTTAGTTAATAATGCTGTCTTTCTCAACATCTATCTTGTATATAATTATAGGATGTTAAATTGTATAGCCAAATATGAAGCCTATATGAATTGCTATAATTTAGCAATTGTTTTTGTTCAAACTAGCTATATATGCCCAATATTATTTTTTCTAGTGCCATTATTTTTACACACTTTGAAAGTTAGATGCCAGCTGTAGAAAAATTTCCTGCTTTGAGTGATAAATTGAAAAGTCTGATGTCATGCTACAACTAACCTCATTCTCAAGTGTCAGCATGGTTCATTTCTCTTCAAGGAGCTACTATCCAATCTACATCGTTACACATATACAGGGCAGAGGTTGAGAATTAAGAGTTGCAGAAAGCCAAAGGTAAACAGTACATAGGCTAGAAAAATATCTGAGCCAACTAGAGTAAATTTGGAAGCTGACTACTTTAAAAATCATCTTAATACTTAAGATAGAAACTTTGAGTATTAATGGTCAAACCTTTTCCATTATTGCCTTTGTGACGGGAGTGTATGGTGCATATAAAATCTTTCCCAACAACATGGGTTTCAAGAAAGCCCAAATCACCGGTCCAGCAGGCATATTAATGATGTCCTTATAAAGGGAAAAGCAAAATGGTGCTGGAAAAAGAAAGCACAATAAAATAATTTAATATATATATTTAAAATTTATTTATGGTAAATTGACAAAAATTATTGCTACAACACCCCAAAATACATGTCTTGTATGTCCTTTGCTATCAGCAAATACAAGGCATCTGGTATCAAAGTAAGAAAGCGTAGTAACACATCCTTTTTGGGTGTAAGTTTAATCTAACAAGAAAGTGCATTATAAGTGATGGCATTTTGCCAAGAGGAAAGGTTAGAAAGGTTGAAAACCACATTTCAGAATGTTTTCCAACAGATCTTCTTCACTTAATTTTACAAAATATACAAAATTCTGCTATTACAACAGATACATAAGAGCTGTCCAATAAATGTTTGCTGGATGAATAAAAAGATGTATAAATGTGTCAATCCAATTGCTCTACTAAACACCCCATATTGCTTGGAAGAACTCAGCTGATCATATTTCACATCTCAAAGCTTATAGATCAAATAAACAGCTTTGATGTGCCACTGAACGTTTGTGGTTCTCCTACAGTCATGAAACTCTTTTATGTGTGAGACAAAGTTCTAATTTTAAAAAGTTAAGAAAAAATGCTGAGCAGATTTAAGGCATGTTATTGTATCATTCACTGGCAAGGTGTAGTGGTTAAGAAGCTAGACTGTGCGACAGATTGCCTGGGTTCAAATCATAGCTTTGATGTTTTCATGTTGGGCAACCATGGCCAGGTTACTCAATTACTTTGTGCCTCATTTCTCTTGCTAAGTTGCAGCTATAGTAGCACCTACCTCATAGGGTTCTTGTGAAGACTGAATGAGTTGATATGCAGAACATGCTTGATGGGTGGCAAGTGCTATATGAATGTTTTCTTTGGGAAAATTAATGCTTCATTTAAAATAAAATGCTAAGATTACAATTCACCATTTTAAAAAAAAATTAAAAATGGGGAGAAAACCTGAATAGTCATTTTTCCAAAAAGGAAATGCAGAGGGCCAATAGGCACATGAAATGATGTTCAACATTGCTAATTAGGAATCAAAACTACAATGAGATATCACCTCACACCTGTAATAATGGCCATCATCAAAAAGAACACAAATAACAAATGATGGCAAGGGTGTGCAGAAAAGGGAACCCTGGCACACTATTGGTGGGAATGTAAATTGTTACAGCCACTGTGGAAAACATTATGGAGTTTTTCTCAAGAAACTAAAAAGAAAACTACTCTATGACTCAACACTTCTACTTCTGGGTATATACCCAAAATAACCAAAACACTAATTTAAAATGATACATGCACCCCAATGTTCATAAAGACATTTTTTACATTTACCAACATATGGATACAACCTAAGTGTCCATCAACAGATGAATGGGTAAAGATGTGGTGTATATATATACACAATGGAATTTTAGTTGTAAAAAAGAACGAAATTTTGCCATTCGCAATAACGTGGGTGGACTTGGAGGACATTATACTAAGTGAAATGTCAGACAAAGACAAATATTGTATATCATTTATATGTGAAAACCAAAAACCACAACAAAATAGTGAATATAACAAAAAAGAAACAGACTCACAGCTATAGAAAACAAAGTGGTGGTTACCAGTGGAGAGAGAAGGAAGAAGAGACAAGATGGTGTAGGGTACTAACAGGCACAAACTACTATGTATAAAATAAGATACAAGGATATATTGTACAACAGAGGGTATACAGCCAATAAAAAAAGACTAAGATTTAGTAGACAATGTTAAGAGGTGATATTATCATGCTGATTTTGAAGTATACTCACTGGCATGTAAGGGAATTCCATACTTTGCAGCAATTTGCTCTTTACTTAATTTATGAGTTAAAAAGTCTTTAGTGTGATTGCCTTTCTGCCTCTGAGAAGAGGGCAGCAAGGCAACTAAATATTCAGTGGTAATTCCTTGGGAACACAGTGCTTGGGAAATGGTACTAAATGATCCTTGGGGAGTGTTTATCCGGTTGTTTCTGTACATTGCCTGTGAGATAAAAATACATGATTTATTAACATTATATGAGCTATAAATGCTATTGAAATCAATATTGAAAACCTGATAATGTTTGGAGAATTCTTTCAATTCCACAGTTTCTTTAAAATAGTATCCCAAATGTAAATGCAGAATGCTAAACTTCTCCAATTCAAGTGGCAAAACTTTTGCCATAGTAGAAGAATTTTTCTGTAAGTGACTTTGAACAATGTACTCTATCTGTAGTTGAATGTATTATAACTAATCTCAAAAGTTAAGACCCACTCCGGTATTCTTCCCTGGAGAATCCCAGGGACAGAGGAGCCTGGTGGGCTGCCGTCTATGGGGTCGCACAAAGTTGGACACAACTGAAATGACTTAGCAGCAGCAGCAGCAAAAGTTAAGATGACAAAAGGAATTTTCCAGCAAGAACATAACTGGGTGAGTTTTCTACCTGTGTTAGTGGAAAACTTCTGGGCAGATGCATTTGTTTCAGGGATCTCATTTTGTCTAGCAGCGGTCGTGTGCCCGAAGCCATCTGATTGAGGATCTCTTTTAGCCTTATGAAGAGTTCTATCATCTTTTCTATTGGCTTTTGATTTTCCCTAGGGAAAAATACCTAACAGGAACAAAAAAGAAAAGAAATGATTTTTTTTGTGGAGAAGCTGGAACCCTCCCACACTGTTGGTGAAAATAGCAAAAGATACAGTCATTTTGTAAAATATTTTGGAAGCTTACTAAATAAACATAAATTTACCATACAACCAACAATTTGATTCCTAGATATTTACCCAACAGAAATTTAAAAAATATGTCCACACAAAGATTTGTATGGGAATGGCTATGGCAGCATTATTTAGAATAGCCAACAAGTGGAAACAATTCAAATGAATGGATAAACAAAATGTATATCTGTAAACTGGAAAACTATTTGACAAAAGAAAGAAATTACACACTGACATGTTACAACATGTATGAAACTCAAAACATTATACTAAGTGAAAAAAGCTAGATATAAAACCCACAAATTGTATGATTCAATTTAAATAAAATGTCTAAAAATGACAAATTTATGGAGACATAAAATAGATTAGGCGGTGCCTATGCTAGAGGTCAGAATGAGATGACTGTAAATGGGTAGAAAGCGTCTTTTTGTGTTGAAAATTGCGTTTGGGATTGTTATAAAATCATATTGTGGTAACAGTTGCACAATTCTATAATTGGCTTAAAAAAAAACGCATTAAACTGTACCCTTACAGTGGGTGAATTTTATAATACATAAATTATACCTCAATAAATGTGCCAAAAATAAGTGATTTTAAAAGTTAGAAAGGCAAATGTCAATTACATAATTCTTCATATACACTATTATTCAAAAATCACAATTGCTCCTTAAAATCAGAAAAGCTCTGTCAAAAAGCTCACATGATTTATCAGGCTTAATCATAATCCCACAATGCATTTCTGTTGCAGGAAAAAAAAAACACTGAAATTATTTTTTTAGTGTACATTTTATACTCTCATTCACTCCTTTATTCAACAAACATTAACTGAGTGCCTGTTATGTTCCCAGCACTGGGTGAGGTGATGGATATAGCAGTGCCCAAACTGGCATCATCCTTTCACTCAGGGAGTTTTGTATTAATAGGAGGAACAAATGAGACAAATCAATGAATAAAAGGCTGGGTAATATGAGAAGGTATGGAGTTTAGCTGAGAAATCAAAAGAAGTCTTTCCAAGATGACACCACAAAGGAGAGAATGAACAAACCATAGGAAGAATAAGGAGACATACGTAGTAGAGGGGTAAAGATCTGTGAAGTTCCTGAAGAGGGAAAGCTGGTGGCATGTACAAGGGGGTCAAAGACCACTATTCTGAGCACAAGATTCAGTTGAAAAAATGTTACAAAGACAGAGCTGTCTCTATAACACAGCTATTAACTGCAATCAGATTCATTATTTTTCTTCCAGTTCTGCTAAAATTCTAGGCATTCTACATTAATTTGAAATAAATTGACTAATGATGAGAAATTTTTCATTATTTTTATTTGCAGTTCCTGAAAGAACTAGGAATGGTCTTCTGCTTGTAAAATGCACATATTTAATTACTATGCTCAATAAGAAATAGTTTGATATATGCACTGCAGAAATATTGTAAGATAAATATTAAAATTTTAGATGAAAAACTTAATAATTGTAGTTTTTCTGCATTTTAAGTCATGTTCATGCTCAGTCATAGCCAACTCTTTGTGATTCCCTAGGCTGTAGCAAACCAGGCTCCTCTGGCCATGGAATTTTCCAGGCAAGAATACTGGAGTGTGTTGTCATTTCCTACTCCAGGGTATCTTCCTGACCCAGGGTTTGAAACTGCATTTTTTGCTTCTCCTGCATTGGCAGGTGGATTCTTTACCACTGCGCCACCTGGGAAGCCATATGTTTCATAGTTTATGTAAAATAACTATTGTTTAGTTAATGGGTATTTGTTAAGTTCTTCTATGGGCCAGGCACTGTTTTTGGTATTTGAAACGTTTCAGGAACAAAGAGGCCCTTATGGAGCTTATAGCCAAACAGAGACAGACAGAAAATAAACAAAAGTGAATTTTAAATAGAATATATAGTATGCTGGAGGTGCAATAGAAAACGAACAGATCAAGGAAAGGAGGTTTGAGAGTGCTGTCGATGAGGTTGGTTGCATTTTAAACAGGACTCTCATGGTACCTTATTGAGGTCAATGTTGAATAAAGACACATAGTTCTGGAAATCACAGGAAGGACACCTCCTAGAATGGTCCTATGCAGCAGCCCTGGACCCAGGGAGTAGCCACACAGGAAATAGGATTTGAGAAACAAGGAGAGGATGTGCAGACTCTGGGGCCCCTGCAGGAATCGAGGGTTACTGGAATAAAATGAGGAGCCAAGGGAGGTGCTGAACAGAGGAATGACATAATCTGATTCAAGTTGTAAAAGAATTGCTTTTGCTGCTTAGGGAGTAGTAGGGTGGGGTTGGAGTGGTGGGAACAAGCACAGAGGCAAGGAGATCAGTTAGGAGGTCACTGCAGAATATAAACTAGGATAATGATGACCTGGAACAGGATATTTACAACTAGTCCTAAAAAGTCTTCATCTCCTTTGCTACAATGTTTCAATAACACAAGTCTGCTGTGTTGCTTCTGATTTTTTTTTAATGAGAAAACGTTTTTTCAGTGTTTTTAATAACATGTAAATAATTTTGACCTAGTAGAGATTTGAGTGAATATAGGTATTTAATTTTCTTATGTTTACATTTTTATTTCAGTTTTTTATTCACTATGTACTTAAGCATCTATTTATTGCAAGATGGAGTTACTGCTGACTTTACAGCTCTAATAATGACAACTTGTTTAGTTCAACTGGATATATGCAGAGTACATCATGAGAAACGCTGGACTGGAAGAAACACAAGCTGGAATCAAGATTGCCGGGAGAAATATCAATAACCTCAGATATGCAGATGACACCACCCTTATGGTAGAAAGTGAAGAGGAACTCAAAAGCCTTTTGATGAAAGTGAAAGTGGAGAGTGAAAAAGTTGGCTTAAAGCTCAATATTCAGAAAATGAAGATCATGGCATCTGGTCCCATCACTTCATGGCAAATAGATGGGGAAACAGTGGAAACAGTGTCACACTTTATTTTTCCGGGCTCCAAAATCACTGCAGATGGTGACTGCAGCCATGAAATTAAAAGATGCTTACTCCTTGGAAGAAAAGTTATGACCAACCTAGATAGCATATTGAAAAGCAGAGACATTACTTTGCCAACTAAGGTCCGTCTAGTCAAGGCTGTGGTTTTTCCAGTAGTCATGTATGGATGTGAGAGTTGGACTGTGAAGAAGGCTGAGCACTGAAGAATTGATGCTTTTGAACTGTGGTGTTGGAGAAGACTCTTGAGAGTCCCTTGGACTGCAAGGAGATCCAACCAGTCCATTCTGAAGGAGATCAGCCCTGGGATTTCTTTGGAAGGAATGATGCTAAAGCTGAAACTCCAGTACTTTGGCCACCTCATGCAAAGAGTTGACTCATTGGAAAAGACTCTGATGCTGGTAGGGATTGGGGGCAGGAGGAGAAGGGGATGACAGAGGATGAGATGGCTGGATGGCATCACTGAGTCGATGGACGTGAGTCTGAGTGAACTCTGGGAGTTGGTGATGGACAGGGAGGCCTGGCATGCTGCGATTCATGGGGTCGCAAAAAGTCGGACACGACTGAGCGACTGAACTGAACTGAACTGAACTGGATAAATAATGATAGTTTCTTTCTAAATCTAATGAAGGTAAGACAAAAAAATTTTTTTATAATACAAAAAAAATCCCTCAATTCTTTCACTTGAAAAGAAAACTTTGTTTTAATCTTTATTTTTATCCTATCAAATTAATGCTTATTCACTTAAAAAAAAGTTACTGTAACATTTGTATTTCATTGTCTAGTGTATATTAAGTTTAATTCCTGGTCTTGAATATACAAATTGAGAGTTAATAAGGCCATAAGATTAATTTCCTCATCTATTAAACATGCAAATTTGCAATATATGATCTCTAAGGTTCCACATAACTCTAAAATTAGGTTCAATTTAGCTCTAAAAGCTTTAATTCCAAAAGCTGCATAAATAGATTGCATTCCTTATAGTATCAGAGAGCATACAGGTATAATCAAATATTTTTATACTAAACAATAAATTTAAAAGCATTTCATCCACAGTAACTTGCCTTGTATGTGAAGTTGTAAACGTCTAAGTAGTGCAGAAATGTAAGTCCAATGAGGTAAGATAGACGGGATCTCTCTGGAAGAGGCATGATGCAGAATTCCTTCATTGCATCTTCCAATTTGGGATTGGTCATATTACCATCACAAGAATGCAGCCAGAACACACTAGAAATAATCTGCAAATTGGAAGAAGAAAAATACTTTAGCTCTGAATCCTTTCAAGCCACCTGTCCACTTGGAGTTTTCTTATACTTTTAGACTTCATTTAAAAATAGGACAAATTAGCCTTAAATATCAAATAATTTTTTGTCTAAAACACTAATTGCTATCAATAGTCCTATAAAGAGTCCATGTGTGTGTTCAGTCACTCAGTCATGTCCAACTGTTTGAGACCCCATGGACGGTAGCCCGCAGGCTCCTCTCTCCATGGAATTTTCCAGGCAAGAATACTGAAGTGGATTGCTATTTCTTACTTCAGGGGTTCTCCCCAACCCTGAGATCAAACCCAAGTCTCATGTATCCTGCATTGGCAGGGGGATTCTTTACCACTGTGCTATCTGGGAAGCCCATAGAGGGTACATGAAAGTGAAAGTGAAGCTTGCTCCGACCCTTTGCAACCCCATGAACTATAGAGTCCATGGAATTTTCCAGGCCAGAATACCGGAGTGGGTAGCCATTCCCTTCTTCAAAGGATCTTCCCAACCCAGGGATCGAACCCAGGTCTCCCACAATGCAGGCCGATTCTTTACCAGCTGAGCCACTAGGGAAACCCAAGAATACTGGAGTTGGTAGACTATCCCTTCTCCAGCGGATCATCCTGACCCAGGAATCTAACCAGGGTTTTTGCATTGCAGGCAGATTCTTGACCAACTGAGCTATGAGGGAAGTCCTTAAAGAGTACATAGTTCACTGGAAAGCTTAAGAAATATCATGGGAAAAGAGACAGAAGAAATCCATAGTGATTCCAAGATTTCTTGCTTGAAAGACTTGGTAAATAGTGGTATCAGAAAGAAAATTGGTTTGGATTAAGTTTGGGAAAATTACCAGTTTAAAACTTGCTGCCTTAAAATTTTATTCTTGCTTTATTTAAGTTGCATTTCATTTACATAATCACTTGAAGTTATAATCTTACCCAGTAAACTCTGGGGTCCAGAGGTGAATGGTGAAGAAAAAAAAATCTAGAATCACACAATAGTGTGAATCCTGGACAGTAAATCTTGTTTGGAAAGTGACATGTGACTACAGGAACTTTAAGATGTCATTTCTATTTCCACCGAGGTGAAGTAAACAAAATGTTTATGAAATTCAAGAATATAGAAAATTTTCTCTCTTTCCTTTTAAAAGTAATATGAATGTATGCTCTCTTGTCTACCTGCTTTTATTTACTAAACTGAACCTGTTCTTCAGAAGCCAAAAATGTGATTTCTGAAATTAGATCTTTTAGGATCTTATGAGTGAAAGGTGAAATCAAGGGGTAAAGGTAAAGAAATATTAATCGTTAGAACTAGAGGAAGAAAAGAGAAGGTAAAGCAGTTTTAATTTTTGTCTGGGGGAACCAATTAAAATGACACAACTAAACATAAATATTCCAAAGTCAGCCTTAAAGGATTTTAAAAACTTTATCCCATATTGTAGAATAACTGGGTTGTGTTTAGAAATGACACACTCTGTCACATGTAAGTTTTGAATGGATGAGGTCTTAAGCTCTGCAGTTCTTTTGGAAAATTTCTATGACACTTTCAGACAATGAACTTGGAAAAGGGATAAAAGATAAAACATTTCAAATGGAAAACCCTATTATCAGCCTATGAGGAAATGCCATTACTCATTTTCACAGCAAAATACGTTTGGAATACCTACAAACTTATCCAGAGTTGTCACAACCATATCTATTTATATACTCAGTCTTATCTCAGAGATTTAAAAAAAAAAGAGTATTCATTTTTACTTTAGTTTCACCAAACTGTAAATGGTCTTCCTTTTTCCCCCTGGTTACATTACTGAAACTTGCTTTGATATCATCATAATAAAATGTGAAAATTGACCTCAGCTAATGTGATTGTGATTGTGAACCGAAAGAATTACTGATGGCACCACTTATTTAAGAAAAGCATCTGGGGGTGAAGATAAAGGGAAGACAAAGAGGGCAAAGGAAGGGGAAGGAAAAGTAGAGGGGAAGGAACAGACAGTGGTAATGTTCTTGCTTCAGGACTTTGCCTTCTATTTTCACCTAAGAATTAGGCTTCTAATTTTATCATTTGTATGGAAGATTCACCAGATTTGCATTCAGCTTCTCCAGGTTTTACTGATAAGTGCTCAACAAATACTAAAAGCTATTTAAACTTTTAAAAACCTGGATGTAAGTACAAACATATTCCATCCCACCTCAGCTCTGTTGTCAGGGATGGGAATGGCCAGCAAATTGTTGATACTCTGATTGGACATTCCTGTTACTCTCCTCAGTTCTTCTTTCAGCTCATCAACATTTTTAAACATTTCTATTAACTGGCCTGCAAGAAAATAAAACAAAACAAAACTCACATGTGGATTGCAATGTAATTCTTTTTAGTCATTCTAGTATAAAGAAAGCTTCTAGACTAAAATATATATTCAACATATAAGCCTTGTTTCAGGAACAGATGTCTCTCAGTTTTGGCAAACTTTGCATCTTTAGGATCTATTTCTATCTGATTTAGACTTATTCCTGTTATGATATCATTAACCCAAGGTAACATATTGCTCTGGATTATAAATTTTCCTTAAATGTGTACAACGCAAGGTTGATTCAAAGAAAATATGGTTTCCTTGCAGACTTTGATCACACAATTTGCTAAATATATATCTCTCTATTTGATTTAAAACATCACACAAATTCAAGATGCTTTTTCACCTCAGATCACATAGTATTGTCAGCTAGGGACAAAATGTGCTAAATCTGAAACATAATGCCACAGTGCATTTTTTTCTTAACTTTGCCCAGCACCTTCTTTTATAAAGGGTTTTCACAATCATTATTTCAATTTTCAAATAGAATGTGTTTAACTTCTCTTTTAGAATAGTTATTAAAATCATTTCACATCTGGGTCATTTGATGAATAACAAACGATATTTTGACTTTATTTTAGGAGATTGTGATCTCCACTTTGTAAATGCCTTTTCAGTTTCTTTATGAAGTATCCCTCATGCAAATATACCTTCTTTATTTTTGGACTTAGTGCCCTTCCAACTTTGTGGCTGCCTGTTGTCCAAAATTCTGAATGTCCTTCTTTTCAGTACTGAGGTATTATGCAAAGAAGAAATGTATTGCATGATGCGTCATGCTCAGAATACTAATAGGAGTTTCTGAATCAATATTTCTGTAGATAGCAGTGCATTTTTATTTTTAAAATCAGATTTTCTCACAGAAGTAAATAAATTTCATCCTTGCTCTTGCAACCTACTATTTAATGCACTTTAATATATGAGAGAAATAAAAGGTGAATGGTCTAACTAGTTAAATTTTTGAAGACATTTTGCTATGAAATAAAATTTCGCTCTTTCATTCTCTGCTGGCTTGCTCTGTGTTTATTTTAGACAAGTGACCATATTTGAAAGCTTCAGGTGCCTCATGTTTAAGGGCAGATACAAAGTAGCTTTCATTAGGAACTTTAAAATAGCCTTTCCTATGAATTTATATTTAAAAAAAAATAAAATAGCCTTTCCTAAACTGTAGCAAGAGAATCACACACATTCTAATAAGACAGCAGTTAAAATATGGATGGGGAAACACCTGGTTTTTCAAAGGTGTCTGCACTGTTATTGACATGCAGCATGGCTTCTATGGTTGGCATTAACCGTGTGATATTTTCCAAGTAATTCATTTGCAATGCCTGTTCTAGAAACCTGAAACAAAGCAGAAGAGGAAGAGAAATTGAGCTAGGAATATCAGTAATTATTTGAGAAGAGATTTTGCCAAGGAAGAAGACAATAAGAAAAACTCACCAATCCATATCTAAATTAATTTTGCTTGGATCCCCAGAAAGCAAATCCCTCAGTTTCTCAGACAGAACATTGTCGTGATACAGTAAGCTGGAGGCTATTTCGGTGCCAAGCTCTGCTGCTTCCAGCAGCTGCACATGAAACGCACTCTCTTCACATAGGTTCCCAAAGTCCATACTGGAGAGCTGGCACATTTCCTCTATTGAACGGAAAGTTTCAGGTTCACAGAGAAGCTTGGTCAAGTTTCGAAGCTGAGACAGCTTTCCAGAGGGGGAAAGAGTGGGAAATATTAGTGACATTATTCTAAATATTTAGTTCTTGATAATAAGCAACTAAAATTGATTTAGTTCCTAAAAACATTTTGCTTATGTGTTTAGTTAGTTGGCATGTGGCAACAGCTTTACCACAAAGCACTGTTTTCTGTCATTTGAGTTTATTGTTCTCAAGAAGTTTTATAAAACTTTTGAACCTATTAGACTTCTTTCTCAACAGTATTCATAACTTACATATTCACAGGTTTTAAAAAATGTAGTTTAATCTCACTTAAACCACAAATACTTAAATTAATTTTACATTTTAGTATATTTTTAAAATTATGCATAAGGGCAGACAGCAAAGTAGATTTGATTTGAAACTTCAAAAAGGTTTTCTTCACACTCACAAGATGGCTACTATCAAAACAAACAAATGAACAAACAAGTAAATAAAGCCAGAAAATAACAAATGTTAGTAGGATATGGAGAAATTAGAACCCTTGTGCACTCTTGATGGGAATTTAAAATGATGTAGCTGCTATAAAAGAAAATAGTACAGTGGGTCTTCAAAAAATTTGAAATAGAATTACCATAATACTGAGCATTTCTGCTTCTAGGAATATACTCAAAAGTATTCATTAAAAGCTGGGTTCAAACAGATATTTGTAGACTCGCGTTCATAGCACTTGTATTCATGATAGCCAAGAGTGGAAGCACCCAATGTGCAGTGACAGATGAGTGGATAAACACATATAAGTTGTATAAGTGTAATGTGTATATGGTATACACATATAATGGAATACTATCCAGCCTTAAAAAGACAAGAAATTCTCTCACATATAACAATGTAGATAAGTCTTGGGACATTATGCTAAGTGAAATAAGCCAGTCATAAAAAGACATACTGAATGATTCCATTATATGAAGTACTGAGCACAGTCAAATTAATAGCAACAGAAGGTAAAATTGCAGGGGCTAGGGACTAGGGGGTGAGGGGAATGAGAAATAGGCACTTAATGCATACAGGATTTTTCTTTGCAAGCTTAAGAGTTCTACAATGTGTATATATTTAACACAACTGAACTACAGAGTTAAAATGGTTAAGGTGGTAAATTTTGTTATATGTATTTTACCACAAGTTTAAAAAAATTAATTGACCAAAGAAAAAGACTTTTTAAAACTGCAGCATGAGAATCACGCATATTTTAAAATATGGATGTGTATATACCTGGTTTTTCAAGTGTCTACACTGCTACTGACTGTCATTATCTTCTATCCTCTTATTTATGGAGGGAAACTTTTGTTCTATGGAATGCTTAAAGGGGTCTAAAATCCTTTACTCAGAAAAAAAGGAGAAAAATGAAAATCAACTAATTTCCTACCCAGGCAAGTATATTCCTCCTTGCAGTTCACTATGCTCTGTGGGTTCTGAGGATATATCCCCAAGTTGTATATCCTAGGGGAAAACATATGCCTCTGGGAAAGCTAGTTCTGTTGTGCTCAGAAGCAACCCTAGAGCTATTCATTTTAAGATGTGAAATAATTTGGAGCAACATCTAAAGAAGCAAATATATGTGCCATTCATTACAGCTCAGTTTCCAATCAGCAGCTGCATTTTGACAGAAATGATACAAGAAAAAGTTCAGGAATATTTCTTTGCATATGTCAGATGGGAAAGGTACAATGATGTGTCTTGGATAAGAGATTTATAGTAACTACATGTAGGCACTAGCAATTAAACACAAATCATTTTAGACAGTAAATATCATTGGTCTATTTAATATCTAATTGACTTCTGGGTTTGAACTATATAAAACGGTTTCATTGTATTAAAATTGTAGTCTTATTGTTATGAGAACTTTCCATTCTGCAACAAACTCAATCATTTTATCAGATGTAATGATATATTTATTACTTGTTCCTTTGATTTTCCAAATATTAGATATGATTAAACTTTTAATGAATAGAGCCAAACTTCTCTACCGGTGACTTTTATTTTGGTGATTTCTTAAATAAAAAGATAAATACTGGGAGTTCAATTTATTTTTTTAATTGAGCTTTTAGGGGTGTAGTAAGTTTGAATGACTTTACTCAGTGGAGGCTGAAATATATTTTTTAATTGCAAGTTTGACATACATGTATCAGAAACCAATAAACATCCATACAGAATAATCTTGGCTTGATAAGGCAACATATATAGAAAGATAAATTGGAAATCTAGCCCTGCTACTGAAGTAGAATTTGTCCTCTGAAATAAGGATTTAATTCAGGATTAATAATGCACCCTGCACTGTGAGGCACAGCCACCAAGGAGCAACATGATGGTCGTTTAGTATTTGTCATTAAGAGCTGAACAATAAAAAGCCTGAGCACTGAAGAATTGATGCCTTCTAACTGTGGTGCTGGAGAAGACTCTTGATAGTCCTCGGACATTAAGGAGATCAAACCAGTCAGTCCTAAAGGAAATCAACCCTGAAGATTCACTGGAAGGACTGATGTTAAAGCTGAAGCTCCAATACTTTGGCCACCTGATGCAAAGAACTGACTCATTGGAAAAGACCTTATGCTGGGAAAGATTGAAGGCAGGAGGAGAAGAGGATGACAGAGGATGAGACGGTTGGATAGCATCACCAACTCAATGGACATGAACTTGAGCAAACTCCGGGAGATGGTGTGGGACAGGGAAGCTTGGTGTGCTGCAGTTCATGGGGTTGCAAAGACTCGAACATGACTGAGTGGCTGAAGAACAACTACTTTCTTGTAAAAATAATACATGCATTAAACTTTTAGAAACCTCATAGTTTATTAGTTATCAACATACATTCAAAGAATTATAATTGTTTCTTCAAAAGTATGTGTCAAGTCCAGATTACAGGTTTGTCAAAGTCTTATGTATCAAGACCCTGACCTACATAGTAAGGTCTCAGCCTAAACTTGAATAATGACCCATGACTAACTCCATGTCCAGCTGTGATTGAATTCCCTTTTGTCTACAGCTCCTAACACATCTGAATCAGAACTGTAAGTAACATGATGGCACAAACCTCAAAATATCGTATGCATAAAGATGCTGAAACAGCAATGCTCCTGGGCTCTTAGCAGGTGAATGAAAAAAATAAAAAAGGCCTCTTAAAAAATGTGAGTGTTACAGTGTAAATAGTGTGCTATCTGTATTTTTGCTAAATGTTGGGAATATCCATTTTATGAGTAGTTTCTCAATCAGGAGGTTATCCTTCCTACCTGAGAGGCTGAAAAGAAGAGAGAAAACAGACAATGAAGGGAGGAGAAAACTCAAAAGCTCAAGAAGAGTAGAAAGTTCAGTGCTAGAACAGAAAAAAAGTTACCAGTGAGTGACAGACATTTGGCATTTTTGAGGGTCTAAACCTTCTTAGAAATATCATGAGTAGAGAAGTTAGGGTGGGCCCTGACTATCACAATCAAGATACTAATTACCAGGGAGGACAAAACAGGGGAGCAAAACATATCTTGTTCTAGGAGTTTCTAGGCAAATTCTAGGAGTTTGTCTTCATCCTTTCAATGATATGTACTGAATATTTTCCATGTGTTGGACTCAATGCCAGGTGCTGAGCATACACAGTAAAACAACACATTTATTCATGTTCCTATGGACCTCATAGTCTAGGAATGAATGGGTTCTGTCAATTGCAAATTGCAACCATGCTTGTTATAAACGGCAAAAGATTTTCTATCTAAGGAACAGAATTATAGTTTATTCGTTCTGTGGCTTCTCAAACTTTTTTCATAACATAACCTACAAGGGGAGCAGAATACTCCAGATGTGGATGCTGTTTTAAATTACCCTTTGCTCCATTCCCAGGACATTAGTGCAAATGATTGAGCATGTGTTGTTTCCATTTCCCAGTGTACATTGTGTGCTTCCCAGTTACTCTGCAAGTTGAGAACTACAGTGAGTAATTACCCTGGTAACACTATTATATCACCAGGGCTCTGCTTTAATACCATCATCTCTTCACACATTTGTGAGTCCGGTCTTAAGATCCTGCTCCTGCTAGATGTGATACTTTGAAAAAGCAGAAGGCACAATTTCATCAGATTTTACACTCTAGTTGGAGAAATAGATCCCACATATACAAGAAGTTATAATACTAAGTAGTAAATTCCAAAAGCCAGAAATCTCACTGTAATTGGAGACTCCACTTCCCTATTGCCTCACATGCCACTGGCTGCCAAGCTGGG